>NC_057861.1:197113763-197417513 GCF_019393635.1 Dromiciops gliroides
TTCAGTCATCTGGGTTTGTAATTTATCGTTTATCATTATCATTTGTAATTTATCAGAACTGATCAGAGTTCTAAAGTCTTTCAAAGCTGTTTTTCTTCATAACATAGTTGCAACTGTAGAAATTGTTCTCCACGTTACTTGCTTTCTTCATTCTGCATCAGTTTCCTTATAAACTAGTTCATCATCATATACCAAAATAATATTCTATTATATTCATGTACTATAATTTATTTAGCCAGTCCTCAATAGGTGGGCATTACCTTCATTTCCAGTTCCTTGCCACCACAAAAAGAAATGCTATAAATATTTTTGAGCTCTTAAGTCCTTTTCATCTCTCTATGATCTCTTTGGGGTATAGATCTAGTAGTGGTATAGCTGGGTCAGAAGAATATGTACAGTTAAGTCAATTCCTGGCCATAGTTCCAAATTGCTTTCTAGAACAACTGGACTAATTCACAACTTCACCAATAGTGCATCGCTGGGACTTTTCCCAAAACCCTTCCAACATTTGTCATTTTCCTCTATTGTCATCTTTGCAGCCAAGTGAACATGAGGTGGAACCTCAAATTTTCTTTAATTTGCATTTCTCTAATTATTAGTGTTTTGGACCATTTTTCAAATGATTGTTGATAGCTTTGATTTCTTCCTTTGAACAGTTAGGCTTATCATTTCTATAGTTTTTGTTTTCTAGTCTGTCAATTCTTCCCTAATTTTCAAGATTTTTCTTTTGCATTTTTCAGTTTTTAAACTTGTTGGTTTTCTAGGTTTCTTTTTTTAACTGCACACCCAGTTCATTAATCTTCCCTTTCTCTATTTTCTTATTCTTAAGTACATATAAACATAATAATATTATTGTTTCATTGTGTATGGAATCTTTAAATATGACATAAATTATATGAGTAATTTTAATTCATCAAGAGTAGTAGACAATGGCTTACAAATCACTGCATCTTTCATCTTCTAGCATGGTACATTTTCACACAGCAGGCATTTAATAAGTATCTGGTAAGTGAATAAGTTCAGGTGACCCACATAGGGTCATGCAACTCATACAAATGGGAAACATGGGAACGGAACCCAACCCTACTGTGGCCTTCATTTGCAAACCACGTCTTAGACCAGGGTCTAAGTTACTGATCCTAAAAGACACCAAAATGAGGCTCTCACACATTCTATCTCAGTAGAACTACTGGTGCTGGCCTCATGATCACCAGTGTTAATGGTGCTGATTTTTATTCTTTGCCTTTAATTAACCATTATAAGTGTAATTATATATAGATATCTCCAAACTGGTGATCAGCATTTCCCTGTGCCATCAACACTTGCTTTCTCTCTTTGCTAGGCCCCATATTAACACTACATTAGTAGTAACAGTGAAGCAGGAGTGGTTATGGCTGAGGTAAAGGTAATGATGATCATAATAATATTAATAATAGCTAACCTTTATATAGCATTTACTATGTGACAGGTGCCGTACTAAACCTTTTATGATTATTTTCTCATCCTCTCAGCAATTCTGAGAGGTAGATGCTATTATCCAAATTTCACAGTTGAATAAACTGAGGTAAACAGTTAAATGATTTCAGGTGTACACAAAAGTTACTTCAAAAGCAGCTGCTGCTAACCAAGGTCATCCATAACAGATAAGGCAGAGTAGAAGGGGACCCAAAAGGTCAAAACCCAGAGAGTGGACAAGTAGATGACAAATTGCTAAGTAGGTTTAACTGAAATAAGATCCTGAGAGAAAAAGGCTGCCTGAGTGGGTCAGATGCAAAGAGAAAACTTGAACAGAGAAAACGAAATCAAAATAACAGACAAGGTAGAAAATAGTATATAATGCAGAGGAGGCAAAGTCCTAAATGCAAAAGTGTTCTATCTACTACATTTGATTAGACATGCTAGGAAGGTGGCCATATTCAACCCATAATTGTAAAGAGGTCCCTGGGTAATTCTAGGGTCCCTGACAGGATTATGGCATTCTTTCTAACCATTCCTTCACCCAGATGATAGAGTATTGTACAATGCTGAAGAAGTACACTTAAAGCTGCTGTCTTGAAATGAAAAGTACTCAGAGAGAAAATGCCTCTTAAACATATTTCTGGTAATAGGTACATAATTCCTGGTACCTGATAGGAAGGAATCATTATAACAAAAACAACTCATTTTTATAACACTAACTTTTATAATGTAGTTTTCTCAAAATTACTTTTTGAGTTAAAGAACTAATGGAACAACTACAATTTGGGTACATGGGGCAAACACCATAAAAATCAGCTGGGGAGGAGAAAGGGACCAGGGGGATAGATTTCAGACTGTTGTAACTAGGGATATCACTCCTAGGAAAGGGGATGGGGCAGGGTTAGAGTCAGGGAGAAGGAAGAAGTCAGGGTAGTGAAGTGGATGGTAGTGCTAAATTATATAACTATATAGTAGTTCCTTATCTTAATCACTTATTCTTGCTAACTAGGTTCTGAGTTCATTGTTTTTATTTGCTGAAGGAGTATATTGTCATCACACATTGCATTTTGACACCCCAGGGCAAAGCCCTAGGTACCCTGCCCTAATCTGGAGGAATAAAATTTTTATTCCCATTTTTTCAGACAATTAAATAGTCTGAAACAGATAAAATGATTTGCTCATGGACACACAGCTAGTAAATATCTGATCTGGGTCTTCTGACTGTAGGTCTTGCTTTCTTTCCACTAAGATTCAGAGAAAAGATTTATAATTTCACTTTGCTTCTTCCATAAATCAATGTGCATATATAATCTGGGCAGCTAGGTAGTGCAGGGGATAGAGTGTTGGACCTGCAGTCAGGAAGACTCCTCTTCCTGAGTATAAATCTGGTTTCAGACACTTACTAGCTGTGTGACCCTGGGCAAGTCACTTAATCCTGTTTGTCTCAGTTTCCTCATCTGTAAAATGAACTGGAGAAGGAAATGGCAAACCACTCCAGTGTCTTTTCCAAGAAAACCTCAATTAGGGTCATGAAGAATTGGACACAACTGAAAGAACTAAACAACATATATTCTGTTCTCTTTTATGTTTTCCAGTAAGTTTCATATAAAGCAGGAGAGAGAAACAAAGGAACTTTTTTGAGTTTCTGGAATAATAGAAGGTTCAGCAGAAGAAAAAGTATATAATATCACAATTATTGTTCATCTATTGCAACATGATTTTTCTTGCTTGGTTCCATTTATAATTTGATCAGATAAGTACTTGTTAAGTGCTTACTATGCATAAGTCATCATGATTACTTTGAATATAAATTTATGGAATTCTCTGTTCTTCAATATCTGCTTTGTAATCATTTTCCTAAATTAGTAATGTTAAAATGAATAAACAAAGGCAGTGACTAGTGGTTAAATGGCCAAAGAAGAAGGAAGATAAAAAGAAAGGCACTTTATAAATGACATTCTTATTATAATAAATAGTAATGGAAATAGCTGCAAGATGAATTTATTTTGGATGCCAGTAAATGATATTGTGCTTTCTGTTTTCAAAATGTTTTGACATTATTTGGATTGGTCTTAAATGTATTTACAGATTCATTTGAGTAACTAAAGATAAGGGTTTTGGGGGGAGACAGAAACTTGATAGAATTGAAAGTTAAGATCTTTACTAAAATCTTCACTTTTTCAGAAAGACAGTAAAAGCTGAGCTTATATACCCTTTTCCATGCTCAGTCTAAAAGAATACATTGTTTTATAACTTTAATGTTACATATATTAATAATGCACATGTACTTATATTAAAGAAAAAAGAGCCAGACAAAGAAAACTCTCTGTGCTTTGTTTGTATGACAGCTCATGAATTGGTGGAACCCTTTATGTATGAACAAGGTAATACCATGAACTAAATTCTCTATAAAGTACACCAGAAGGCATAGCTAAACGTTTAAAAAAGAGAAATTTTAAATCAAAATCCAATTCAACATTTGTCAAATGCATACTCCATGAATGTTGACTTAATACAGGGGGGGAAGGAATGCTAACAACTTGAGCTATTGACAAGTAGAATGGACTGCCTTGGGATGTAATAGATTCCCTCTCACTGGAGTTTTTAAAAGTAAAACTAGATGATTGTGTCTTGGAATTGTTGTAGAGGGAGTGCTTCCTTAAGTATGGGTTGGATTAGAGGTGTGCAACTCTGAGATTCTATACAGTTGGAAGAACTGAGGAAAAGCTGGGGAAAACATATCACAAACCTAGCATGGTACAGGAATCATGAGGAACTTCAATTATACAGAAGTTTTCAGTATAAATCAATAACAATATCTGTTATTTTTGTCTTTTTTAAGGATAGTTTCATCTTTCCAGAGGTGGAGAGAACAAGGAAGAAAATAATTACGTGGGGGGGGGGGAAATAGAAATTTACATGATGACTGTATTATATATTTTTAAATGAATAGCAAATTGTACATAATAGATTTGTACCTTTTTTTCCCCTGTGGGGCAATGAGGGTTAAGTGACTTGCCCAGAGTCACACAGCTAGTAAATGTCAAGTGTTTGAGGCCTTATTTGAACTCAGGTCCTACTGAATCCAGGGCAGGACTTTATCCACTGTGCCACCTAACTGCCCCAGATTTGTACTTTCAAGTGCAATTATCTTTTTTTTAATTATCCTGTTATGGAAATGCTTATTTTATTCCATAAATTAAAAATAAAATAAAATAAAATAATTTTTTAAAGGAAATAACCATATTGAACCTGACTCTGAAAAATGAGAAAGACACCAAAGTAAATAATAGGAATATTGTGGAGAAATGAACACTCTATGTTAGAATTCTTAATAAATGAAGAAAAAACGGTAGGGAGAATCCAACATATACTCTGTTTTCAGACAGCAGATTTGAAAAGATTCAAGCAAAGGTTAGATAAGATCTCATGGCCTAATAATCTACAGGAGAAGTCTGGTACCTAGTGAATACTTAATAAACTTTTTTTGGCCTAATAATCTACAGGAGAAGTCTGGCACATAGTAAATATTTAATAAACCTCGCTCTCTTCCTTTCTTATTTCTGTTCTTTTTTTTATAATAAACATTTTTTTTTAAATTTTGAGTTCCAAATTCTATCCCTCCTTCCCTCACTCCCCTCCCCTCTCCCTGAGGTGGTAAGCAATCATATAGAGGTTATACTTGTGCAATTATATAAAACATTTTCATATTAGTCACTTTGTTTAATAAAACTTGACTAAAAGAATGAAATGAAAGTGAAAATAGCATGCTTCAGTCTGTGTTCAATAAATATCAGTTCTTTCTTTGGAGGTGGATAGTATGCTTCATCATTAGTCCTTTGGAATTGTCTTTGATCATATTGCTGAGAATTCTTTCTCCCTCCCTCCCTCCTTCCTTCCTTCCTTCCTTCTTTCCTTCCCTCCTTCCTATTATCTAATCCAAGAGGGATGGGTAGCTCTTAAGGATGAAATCTAAAGATCTAAACAGAAATCGATCCAATGAGGAAGACCTAGGGAAACTATCTAAGGCATACATTCTTAACCTGGGGCCCATCAACTACTTAAAAATTTATTTTTGATACCTACATTTAGATAAAATTATTTTCTTTTGTAGCTCTTAAAAATTATTTTGGCAAATTTTCACAAAGTCCTACTATGATGCCTCATAATGGCATGAAAGAAACCTTAGGTTCTCTTCAGGTTACACCAGTGAAGCACAAGCTCTAGCAGGTTCTACCATGTTGGAAAGGCTTAAATTTCTGCCCAGCAATAGACTGTGTCTGCTTTTGATATATCAGCCAAAGTATGGAGAGCTTTTTCTCCAGGAGACTATCTACTTGGTTGTAAATTCTTTGCCTGTGGCAACCAATGTAATGACAAAAACTCTTTAAAAAAAGCTAGAAATGGTCATTAGTCCTGTGCAATCCTCTTTCATATCTCTATTCACAGCCAGTGAATAATAATAAATATCATCATTATTATTACTAATTATTAAGTATCATCTATGTGCCTGGAACTGAGCTATGTCCTAGGGACACAAAGAAAGACAATAGGTAGTCCCAGTCCTCACAGAACTCCTGGTTTAAAGTGGCACAGGAGCAGAATTGAGGACAGACTGCTCAGAATCACAACTTAGCTGTTGCTATGCTAAATGTATGATCCTTGTCCAGTAACTGAATAAAATATGACTGGAGAAACTGAACTGTATCAATCTTAACGTTCTTCCTGCTATGAATGAAACCAGAAGATGTCAGAGTTCATGAGACATTTGGTGACTTTGTATTTTGATGCTCATGATAAACATTTGCAGAAAGATGACCACATAAATTGTGACAGTATAAATTATTTTTTTCACAGTGTAAATTATATGCTAGTATATGATACAGAAATTGAAGTTTTGCAGAAATTCTATGAATATATATACCCTCCAAATTAAATCAATAGGCACTAATATTTGGTGACTTCAGTGTAAAGGTGAGGGGAAGGAAGGATGGTTAAAAAAAGTTGGAAAACATGGTTCCTAAATAAGAAAGAGAAAAACAAACAGAAAAAACCTTTCCATTTTTTCAAACTCTTTTTTTCCATCAATTATAATAGAGCCACTGATATTTGGCCTCTAATGTTATATTGTTCTTTGCATTAAGTGGAAATAGAAATAAAGAAAGTAAAGATAGGGAAAAAATCTGGGCTAGACTAAGGATAAATAGAAGAAATAAGTGCTTGAGGCAATAAATATAGTTCTGGGACCCAATTTTTCAGGGATCAATTATCAAGATTTGGGAAAAACACATATATCATTTCTTCCATTAAAAAATTACTAAGAAGACTAATAACTATCAAGTAATATGCCTACCTTCCCATCTATTCAACATTTTAATGAGAAATTGCTCCAAATACATAGAGGGCATCTTTAAAGAAGGCATGAGACAGGAAAAGGCAGACTTTAGCAAATGATATTCTGTAGCAAATACATCTTTATAGTGACACAGGTGTCTAAAAGGTATGGAAAATGCAATATCCTATTATACTTATTGTTCTTTGACTATTTTTTAAAAAGCATTTGACTCAATGGTGCAAAACTGAATGCATATTTAATAATCATATAAGGTTCTTTGAAAGATAATACAAGGAAAAAAAATCCCCAGAGTCTGTGGAGAAAGAAGGTGCTTGGTCTTGGAAGGACAGAGAAGCTGATGGCAAAAAGACCTTTCCAAGAATGATATTTTTCCAAATCCAGAGCCTGAAGATTTTCTTGCAAACCCAACAAATTGTATATGGGATTACACAGTACTGATATTTTTACATGATAGGGAATGTTGAAGTCATGTACTTAACAGATAATGGAAAGCTTCTTACCATTATGCAACTTGTTTATTTATACGAAGTCTTTTCTTTGCAACTGCTGGGTGAATGATTTTGAGTTTGCTGATATTCTTTATCTAAAGGAAAACATACATGTCAGTTTTTAAGTGCCATTATCAACTTCATTCACTTCAGAGAATCACACTGAGAAATATACATGAAACATTTATGGCAATACAAATCCTCTAGGGACAAAATGCAGAAGCTACATGTAGCAAAACAGGAAGCATTGATGAAACTGGAGAAACTTGACTCTGTCCCAGCTGAAGAGCAGGCAGAGTTGCAGAGTTCAAGGAACTCTTAGCTGACATTCAGGAGCTGCAGCAAACACTGAACGGGTTTAATAATAATTAAAAAACCAAAACCTGTAACAATAAAGAAAGAATTTCCGAGAAGTCAGACCTTGCTGAGATCATTAACATTTGAATGAATTTAAATTGTCACTAGTTACTTTGAAAGAAGAACAGGAGAGTATGAAAACAAAAACTGTGGACTCTACAGAGAAGTAAAAGAACATGAAAAAGACAATGCAGAAACCCAAAACTTCAGAGCTGGAAGTAACTGAAAAATATGATGCCTATTGACGTGCAATTGAGCATATGTCTTCATTCCAAACGGTGCTACAATTATATCAAAAGAAAATGGAAGGACTTTCAGAGAGTGAGGACAAAGTAATGAGTATCTTGAAAGCAAACCAATACTTGAAGGACCAGATTGAAAGTACTCAGACAAAATTAAAATAAATTAAGGTAGAGGAAACCTCACTGAAAAGACTAGTCATTGTTGAGAAAGAGAAGCTTGCTACAACCTAACTGAAGATTAATAAATAAGAAGCATGAGGATGTCAGGCAATATAAATGCTTAGTACTTGAGGAATGTAATAAACTTCAAGAGAAGAGAGGAGCTGTAAGTGAACAGGTGACAACAATTAATCACAATAGCCAAAGAAGCAGCATTGAAATATAACAGCTCAAAGATGTCATTGAAACTGAGAAACTAAAATTCCAGGAAATCTTCCTCACATTGAAAAGTGCCATAAAGAAATGCCATGAAGCCATGGAAAAGGCAGCAGAGAAGGGCAAAGTTAGAATGGGTGAAAAAGTTGCTGAGCCCTGTACCAAACCTGAAGCTTTACTATAAAGCGGCAGTCATCAAAACTATTTGGTACTAGCTAAGAAAAAAAAAGTGGAGGATCAATGGAATAGGTTAGGCACATGAGACACAAAAGTAAATGACTTTAGTAATGTACTGTTTGATAAACCCAAAGACTCCAGCTTCTGGCATAGGAACTCAGTATTTGACAAAAACTGCTGGGAAACTGGAAGATTAGTATGGCAGAAACTAGTCATAGACCAACATCTTACACCTTATACTAAAATAAGGTCAAAATGGGTACATGATTTAGACTAAAAGGTGATACCATAGGTAAATTAGGAGAGGAAGGAATAGTCTACCTCTCAGATCTTTGGAAAGGAGAACAGTTTATGACCAAACAAGAGATAGAAAATAGTATGAAATGCAAAATGGATGATTTTGATTACATTAAATTTAAAAAGTTTTGTACAAACAGAAGAAATGCATCCAAAATTAGAAGGGAGACAGAAAGCTGGGAAACAATTTTTATAGTCAGTACTTCTAATAAAGCCCTCATTTCTAAAATATATCGAGAACTAAATCAAATTTATAAGAATCCAAGTCATTTCCCAATTGAGGATATGAACAGGCAATTTTCTGATGAAGAAATCAAAGCTATCTATTGCCATATGGAAAAATGCTCTGAATCACAAATGATTAGAGAAATGCAAATTAAAAGAACTCTGAGGTACCACCCGACACCTATCAGATTGGCTAATATGACAAAAAAGGAAAATAATATACGTTAGAGAAGTTGTGGAAAAATTGCAACGCTAATGCATTGTTGGTGGAGCTGTGAACTGGTCCAACTATTCTGGAGAGCAGTTTGGAACTATGCCCAAAGGGCTATAAAGGAATGTATACCCTTTGATCCAGTAATACCACTATTAGGTCTTTTCCCCAAAGAGATCATAAAAAGGGAAAAGGACCCATGTGTACAAAAATATTCATAGCTGCTGTTTTTGTGTTGGCAAGGAATTGGAAATTGAGGGGGTGCCCATCAGTTGGGGAATGGCTGAACAAGTTGTGGTATATGAATGTAATGGAATACTATTGTGTTGTAAGAAACGATGAGCAGGCAGATTTCAGAGAAACCTGGAAGGACTTGCATGAACTGATGATGACTGAGATGAGCATAACCATGAGAACATTGTCCACAGTATCAACAACATTATGTGATGATCAACTGTGATAGACTTGATTCTTCTCAGCAATACAGTGGTCCAAGATAGTTCCAAAGGACTCATGATGGAAAATGCTCTCCAAATCCAGAAAAAAAAAGAACTCTTGAATCTGGATGCAGATCGAACCATATTATTTCTATTGGTTTTTGTTGTTGTTGTTTTTCTTTTTTGAGATTTTTCCTTTTTGCTCTGATTCTTCTCTCATAAAATGACTAACGCAGAAATATGTTTAGTGTGATTGTACATATATAACCTATATCAGATTGCTTGCTGTCTTGGGGGGGAAGGGAGGAGAGGGAGGGGATGGAGGGAGAAAAATTTGAAACTAGAAATCTTATAAAAACAAATGTTGAAAACTATCTCTAAATGTAACTGAAAATAATAAAATATTTATATGGAAAAAATTAATTTAAAAAATTTTAAAAAGAAAGAAAAGGCTGCTGAGCCAAAGAGAGAGAAATTTAGAATTTAGATCCAACTAAATCATTTCATTGTATTTGTTCAGAGCTTATATAAGCATGTGAAATTTCATAGTTTTGAGGAAGGGAATAATCAGGTATGATCCAGGTAAGTGGCACAGTAGACAGAGCACCAGTCCTGGAGTCAGGAGGACCTGAGTTCAAATGTGGCCTCAGACACTTGATATTTACTAGCTGTGTGACCCTGGGCAAGTCACTTAACTCCAATTGCCTCACAAAAAAACAAAAACAAAATCAGGTAAAACAGTCTGAGCATTAAGATAAGTAGACTGGGGCTCTCAGGATGGAAACTAAAACATGCTTCTATATATAAGGATCTTTTAGAATCATAATATGCTTTAAAAACCCTTTAAAAAATAACTTGTCAGTAATTTCCTCAGGCTAAATAAAAAGAGAAAGATAACAGAAATAACTGTACAATTACAGCAAAGGTATTTGCCACTCTCCAGGCAGATATCCAACAGAGCATTCAAATCAAAGAGGAAACCCCTAGAACAAAGTTATTTAAACTGTGGGTCTCAACCACAAGTGGGGTTGTGTAACTTAATGTGGGTGTCATGAAAAATTTGTCAGTCAATGTTTGATTTTTATGCCTATTTTATATACCTATATCCCCCAGGCCCCCTGGCCTATAATATGCTAAGATCCTACAGTTGCTCCTATTTTCTTATGACATTGTGCTGTTTTCAGTGCCTCAGAACACTAAAGAGCATCCAAAATGACAGTCACTCAAAGGAACCTTACACAACATACACACAAAACAAATGGATGGAAAAATGTTTATTGTTTAGATTATGACATGCAGTTGGATAGGCAAACCATAGGGCTGGTCTACTGCAAAATATATCTTGGAGAGAAACTGAAGATAGACAATGAACTGGGCCAAGGATTGAATAAGAAGACAGTGGGCTGGATTGCCTTTGAGAAAATGACCTCAAATTTTTCCCTGAAACAAAGGCCTGAATTTTTAAAAATCAGTATATTTCAGTGACACTATAAGGCTGCAAATCACAGAGCACTACAGTCTGAAAAATTAAAGTTGTAAGCCATTCAAATGACAAAGAAGAGGTGCATAGTGGGCATTGAGTTGGGTATAAAGTATTACCAGTGAAACATTGTGAAAAAATGACATAAATGATTTCATAAGAGACCTGTATAACAAATCAGAAGATGTAGGAAAGGGAAGGAAAACCAATGGATAGCCCATGTGCTCCACAGTCATCCATATAACATCAAGAAATAAAGACTAGGATAGGGATAAAGTAGTACAGGATAAGATATGGAACAAAAATGCCCAACAGGGTACTCAAAGACATGAGTAGGGAAATAGTAAAACAGCACATAGGTACATGCCCTCTATAAATTTAAAACAGCTGCTCAGCTGCTACAGATGCAGAAAGAACTGAAAGTTGTAATTGTTGAACCTATGTTAGTAATCATTGAAACTGATAGGATAATATATTTAGAGTTAAAAGCAATGCTACTTAAGGATTACTTAGCATCTAATTCATTTATTTTATGGATGATGAACATGCCATCAATGAACTCCCTTAAAAACCCTCCAGGGGTGGCAGCCAGGTGGCACAGTGGATAAAGCACTGGCCCTGGATCCAGGAAACCTGAGTTCAAATTTTACCTCAGACCCTTGACATTTACTAGCTGTGTGACCCTGGGCAAGTCACTTAACCCTCATTGCCCCACCAAAAAATAAATAAATAAAAATTTCCAGGGCCAGATGGGTTTCCAAGTGAATTCTACCAAATATTTAAAGAACAATTAATTCCAATGCTATACAAATTATTTGGAAAAATAGGTGAAGGAGTTCTACCAAATTCCTTTTATGACACAAATATTGTGTTGATACCTAAACCAAGCAGAGCCAAAACAGAGAAAGAAAATTACAGACCAATTTCCCTAATGAATATCGATGCAAACATCTTAAATAAAATAGGAAGGAAATTACAGCAAGTGATGACCAGGATAATACACTATGACCAAGTGGGATTTATACCAGGAATGCAAGGCTGGTTCAGCATTAGAAAAACTATCAATATAATCAACCACATCAATAACAAAACTAATAAAAATCATAAGATTATCTCAACAGATAATAATAGACGCAGGAACCGACAGCAACAGAGAGCGCGGTTTTCCAATGTCCTCATTGCGGCAGGAGCTGCAGCTCCCGTATCGAACCGCTCAGCCACACTGTGGCCTGTGGCTCTTCAAGGTGCTGATCCATGGTCGTCCGTGACTGGCGGAAGCCTACTACTACTACTACTACTACTATCTCAATAGATGCAGAGAAAGCTTTTGACAAAATACAGCACCCATTAATATTAAAACACTAGACAGCATAGCAATAAATAGAACTTTCCTTAAAATAGTAAGCAGTATCTACCTAAAACCATCAGCAAACATTATATGTCATGGGGATAAGTTAGAGGCATTCGCAATAAGTTCAAGGGTGAAACACGGATGTCCATTATCACCTCTATTGTTTAATGTCAGCTTTAGCAATAAGAGAAGAAAGCGCAAGTAAAGGAATTAGAATAGGCAAAGAGGAAACAAAACTATCACTTTGCAGATGATATGATGGTATACTTAGAGAATCAATTAAAAAACTACTTCAAACAACAACTTTAGCAAAGTTGCAGGACATAAAATAAATCCACATAAATCATCAGCATTTCTATTTTATGGATGAGAAAACTGAAGAGGCCCAGAGAGATTGTGACTTCCATAGTCACACAAATAGTAAACTACAGATGCAATATTTGAACCTGTTTTTTTATTCCATATTCAGTGCTCTTTATACTGATTTTGGAATAAAGAGGGGTTGATGGACTAGAGAAGGGTACATGTTCTGATTTTTCTTAAAGGAAGAGAGTTGTGTGCAAATTATAGGCCAGGGAGCTTGTCTTTGTTTCCCAGTGTAGTCCCCTCTCCTCTTCTATTTCTCTTCTCCTTTCTTTGTTCTCTTTCCTCTCCTTCCCCTCTCTTCCCTATCTCCCCATCATTTTCCCCTCTCTTTTTTCTTCTCCTTTCTCTGTTTCTGTTTCTCTCTGTGTCTTTCTGTTTCTCCCCTCTGTCTCTCTCTCTGTTTCACTTAACCTTTGAGCTTATTTCCTCATCTATAAAATGGGGGAAATATTTTTTTACAGAGGTGATATGAGGAAAGTACTTTATAAACCTTATAGCAATATGAGAAGTATGTTGTTTTGAAATATAGACTTGTCCTTCTATATGTAATGGAAACTAACGATGAGCCAAGTTAAAATGGTCACATAGAAAGTATCAAGTACAGGTCTCTCCTAATTCTTTCACTTTATATCAGACCCTGCTGCCTCTCTAGTACAGTTAGATTAGGAACTAGGAGAATGACTAAACTCAAGCAGTGTGAGGGGTATGTGTGGCATGACAGCCGTCTTCAAGTATTGGAAGAGCTGTCTGTTCCTTGATTGAAAGATTAGGTTCTGATTGGCCACAGAGGGCAGAATTAGGAGAAATTGGTAGAAGCTGCTCGGAGGCAGAATTGGGTTTGATATAAGGAAAAACATCAATAAATATAAAATTATCTTTCAATAATGAAATGAGGACCCACCTGTAGAAAAATGTCCATAGCACCCCCTTTTTACTGTGGCAAATGACTAGAGACAAAGTGGGGGCCCATAAATTAGTGAATACTGGCTGAACATATTGTGATACATGGATGGAATAGAATATAATTGGCCAGTAAGTAAAGACAAATATGAAAGAGTCAGAGAAACTTGGGGAAATTTGCATGAACTGGTGCTAAGAAAGTTGAGATCCAAGAGAACACTTTAAATGATGACCATAGTAATGTAAAAAGCAAAAAAACACATTTTTTTTGAAAGACATCATATTTCTGAGACTAATCATGACTTTAGAGGACCAATGAGGAAATGTGCCTGTTTCTTGTTGGTATATAGGTGATAAACTGGAGGTATAGAATAAGATACACATTTAAAACTGTGGCCAGAGTTATTTTTTTCCCTTGACCATACTTATTTGTTCAGAGAGGTGGTGATAGGGTTCTATTGGAGGCAATATGTTAGTAGGTAGTGATAGAGATTAAAAAGAAAAGAATGGAGGGGGGAGGTGAGCCAAGGTGGTGGAGGAAAGGCTGTGACTTCCCCAAGGTCCTGACAAACCTGTCCACACACTCCAAAAATAATGCCATAAGACAACTTCCAGAGCAGCCTAACCCACAGAAGAATAGAGTGAGACTGTTTTCCAGCTAAAGATGACTTAATTAGGTGACTGGGATCACCTGCTATTTGGGCTGAGAGAGGAACTCAGCACAAGGTGCAGACCCAGCCCTGGACAGACTGTGCCTCCAGGGCCTCGGAGTTTTGGGCACCAGCAGCTTCTTCTGAAGCTTGGCTCACAGACCAGTAAGGGGGGTTTGGCGATTGGATCTGGTGAAGTGGCTGTGGTCTCTGCTGGAGTTGGGGCAGAGTGCCCATGTTCTGAACCAGTGGGCTGAATCGAGTGATGGTGGCACAGTGGGGGAGGGGCACAGTCGCACCAAGGTTCCTACCATAGAGAATCAGATTTCAATCAGGCATCTGCTTCTGGGTCAAGATGAGTAAGCAGAGAAAGTAGCTGACCATAGAAAGCTTCTTTGGGGAAAAGGTAGACCAGAATACACCCTCAGAAGAAGATAATAACAAAGTCAAAGCTCCAACATCCAAAGCTTCCAAGAAAAATACAAATTGGTCTCAGGCCATGGAAGTGCTCAAAAGGGACTTTGAAGAGAGAGTAAGAGAGATAGAAGGAAGATTTAGAGAGGTGGAGGAAATAATGGAAAGAGAAATGAGAGAGATGCAGGAGAGTCATGAGAAAAAAAAAGTCAACAGCTTAAAAAGCCAAATGGAAAAGAAGATACAAAAGCTCTCTGAAGAAAATAATTGCCTAAGAATTAGGATTGAACAAATGGAAGCTAGTGACTTTATGAGAAAAAAGACACAATAAAGCAAATCCAATTGAATAAAAAATAGAGAGCAATATAAAATATCTCCTTAGAAAAACAGCTGACCTGGAAAATAGATCCAGGTGAGATAATTTGAAAACCACTGGACTACCTGAAAACCATGATCAAAATAAGAGTTTAGACATCATCTTCCAAGAAATTGTCAGGGAAATTTGCCCTGATAATCTAGAAGCAGAAAGTAAAATAGAAATTGAAAGAATTCACCAATCACCTCCTGAAAGAGATCCCAAAAGAAAAACTTCCAGGAATATTATAGTCAAATTCCAGAGATACCAGGTCAAGGAGAAAATATTACAAGCAGCTAGAAAAAAGGGAATTCAAATACTGTGAAGCTACAATAAGGATAACACAAGATCTAGCAGCATCTACATTAAAGGATCAGAGGGCATGAAATATAATATTCCAGATGGCAAAGGAACTGGGACTACAACCAAAAATCACCTACCCAGAAAAATTGTGTATAATCTTTCAGGGGAAAAATGGGACTCCAATGAAAAAGAGGACTTTCAGGCGTTAGTTATGAAAAGACCTGAACTGAATGGCAAATTTGACTTTCAAATACAAGACCCTAGAGAAGCATAAAAAGGTAAACAGGAAAAAGAAATCACGAGGGATAGTAAATTGTTAAACTGTTAACATTCCTACATGGGAAGATAATATTTCTAACTCATAAGAACTTTCTCAGTATTAGGGCAGCTGAAAGGAATATACCTAATGTAAGAAAATTATTAATAATAGTGTGTTTTGGGGTTCTATGAGACCCAGAGAGCCTGGCCAGACTTTTCTTGAGGCCAGCCCAGAGTCAGGAGAATTTCAAAGGAAATGTGGTTGGACCTTGGACTGTGAATAGGGATTAAAACCACAGCTACTTGAAGGCTTTTTCCCCTTGGAGGCCTCCATACTCTTACATGGGCTCCATACTCTGACATCAGCATGCACTGCTCCAGACCACCCTCAAATCCAGTGAACCAGTAGATTTGAATGATGCTAGCCAATTAGCTTTGAGCAGTGTGTAATTGCTCTCATCCGGCCCGCAGGGAGCTTACACAGTCACGCATGCTCAGGGCCCTGAAATTTGGGGAGAGCAGATACAGCCCACTATGGTTCCCCACTCTCTCTCTCTCTCTCTCTCTCTCTCTCTCTCTCTCTCTCTCTCTCTCTCTCTCTCTCTCCCTCATCTTTCCTAGCCAGGCTTTCCTAACTTTCTGAGCCATGTGCTCTCTTTACTAATATTTAATATGCTTTAATAAATGATTAATGCTCATAACTGGTGCAGTAGCCTCTAGTTTCAAAGTAACAAATATATAATTAACCCCAGCTATGTTCCCTAAACTTGGGACAATTATAGGGCAACCACATTTAATTTTACTTGCTGCATTAGACAGAGGGCACAGGTGTAAAATGAATATGAAGGGATGATATCTGTAAAATATTTATTTTTTGTCTATCCTTGTTTTTTGTGGGGCAGGCAGGGTGGGGTGGCTTATGTCTGGAGCTGGATTTGGTCTTGGGGCCTCCTAGGTCCAGGGCTAGTGTTCTATCTACTGTGTCACCTATCTGCCCCATGATGACATGTTTTTAGTTTTTTTCCAGTGCAACAAACATTTATTTTATTTTTTCCAGTTTCATGTAAGGGTAGTTTTCAACATTCATTTTCATAAGATTTAGAGTTCCAAATTTTTCTCCCTCCCTCCCTTCCCCCCCCCCGCCTCCACAAAACAGCAACCAATCTGATATAAGTTATATATATACAATCAACAAGTGCTCTTTTTTTGTTTTTTGTTTTTTTAGTGAGGCAATTGGGGTTGTGACTTGTCCATGGTCACACAGCTAGTAAGTATTAAGTGTCTGAGGCCGGATTTGAACTCAGGTACTCCTGACTCCAGGGCCAGTGCTCTATCCACTGTGCGATCTAGCTGCCCCAACAAGTGTTCTTTTTATCAGTTCTTTCTATGGGAGTAGATAGTATGCTTCATTATTCGTCCCTTGGGATTGTCTTGGATCATTTGTATTGCTGAGAATAGTTAATTCATTCACAATTGCTCATACAACAATATTGCTGTCACTATGAACAATGTCCTCCCAGTTCTGCTTACTTCATTATACATCAGTTCTTATGAGTCTTTCCAGGTTTTTCTGGGATCATCCTGCTTGTCATTTCCTATAGCACAATACCATTCCACCACAATCATATACACCAGATTCTTCATTCATTCCCCAATTGATGGGCATTCCCTTGATTCCCAATTCTTAGCCACCACAAAGAGTTGCTTTAAATATTTTTTGAAGGGCAGCTAGGTGGCACAGTAGATAAAGCAAATGCCCTGGATTCAGGAGGACTTGAGTTAAAATCTGGCCTCAGACACTTGACACTTACTAGCTGTGAGAACCTGGGCAAGTCACTTAACCCCAATTGCCTCAAAAAACAAAAGAAAGAAATTTTTTAAAAGGTGGGGGGCAGCTAGGTGGCACAGTGGATAAAGCAACAGCCCTGGATTCAGGAGGACCCAAGTTCAAATCCGGTCTCAGACCCTTGACACCTACTAGCTGTGTGACCCTGGGCAAATCACTTAACCCCAATAGCCTCACCAAAAAAAAATTATATATATATTTTGTACAATTTTCCCCCTTTTCTCTTTTTCACTTGTACTATTGTTAACTGTTTCCCTCCATCCTATTCCCTTCCCTATTATATTTACTCTATTATCTATCTTCTTTCACCCTATCCCTCTTCAAAAGGGATTTGCTTCTGTCTGTCCCCTCCTCCAATCTGCCCTCCCTGCTTTTGCCCCTCTCTCTTTATCCCCTTCCCCTCCTATTTTCCTGCCGGTTTAGATAGATTATTCCCCTCACCAATTAAGTGTGTATGTTATTCCCTCCTTGAGCCAATTCTGATGAGATTGAGGTCTTTGAGCCAAAATTCATTTACTGCCCTGATTCTCCCCCATCTCTTCCCCCACTCTTAAGCCCTTTCCTGTTTCTTTGATGTGCGATTTCACCCTCTGCCCTTCCCCCTCCCCCAGTGCATTCCTCTCATCCCTCAATTTTACCCTAAAGATGTCATCATGGGGCAGCTAGGTGACACAGTGGACAAAGCACCACCCCTGGACCCAGGGGGATCAGAGCCAAAACCCAGCCTCAGACACAAGACAGTCACTCACTGTATGACCCCAGGTATGTTCCACAACTCCAATTTTTTATGGTTTTCTACGTTCTTGTGTTTGAAAATAAAATTTGCCATTCAGTTTGGGTCTTTTCATCACAACTACCTGAAAGTCCTCTTTTTCATTGAAGTCCCATTTTTTACTCCGAAAGATTTTACCCAGTTTTGCTAGATAAGTGATTCTTGGTTGTAATCCGAATTACTTTGTCTTCTGGAATATCATATTTCATGACCTCCAATCCTTTAATGTAGAAGCTGCTAGATCTTATGCTATCCTGACTGGGGCTCCACAGTACTTGAATTCTTTCTTTTTGGCAGCTTGCAATATTTTCTCCTTGACCTGGCAGCTCTGGAATTTGGCTATAATATTCTTGTGAGTTTTCCTTTTGGGATCTCTTTCAGGAGGTGATCAGTGGATTCTTTCCATTTCAATTTTACCTTCTTCTTATAGAATATCAGGGCAATTTTCCCTGACAATTTCTTAGAAGATGATGTCTAAGCTCTTTCCTTGATCATGGTTTTCAGGTAGACCAATAATTTTCAAATTATCTCTCCTGTCTCTATTTTCCAGGTCAGTAGTTTTTCCAAGAAGATATTTCACATTGCCCTCTATTTTTTTTATTCATTTGGATTTGCTCAACTGTGTCTTTGTTTCTCATAAAGTCACTAGCTTCCATTTGTTCAATCCTAATTCTTAGGCAATTATTTTCTTCAGAGAGCTTTTGTATTTCCTTTTCCATTTGGCTTTTCAAGCTATTGATTTTTTCTCATGTCTTTCCTGCATCACCTTCATTTCTCTTTCCATTTTTTCCTCTACCTCTCTAACTTGATCTTCAAAGTCCTTTTTGAGCATCTCTATGGCCTGAGACCAATTCATATTTTTCTTGGAAGCTTTAGATATAGGGGCCCTGATGTTGATATCTTCCTCTAAGGGTGCACCTCGATCTTCCTTATCACTAAAGAAACTTTCTATGGTCTTCACCTTTCTCTGTCTGCTCATGTTACCTTTCTTTTAGTTGACTTTTAGCTCCTTAAAGTGGGGCACTGTTTCCAGGCTGCATTGTCCCAAGCTTCAGGAGGTCCCAGGTGGTATGATTTAAGGAGGAACATGGTTTTCACTCACCTGGCCTGTTCCCTGGTCCACAGATAACCCCAGACCAATTTGATAATCAACCAGCTTTGTGTGCTGTGGTTGTCAGCTCTGACGAGCCTGTGCCCCTCCCCCACCTGGGCCACTGCTACTCAAGCCTACATCCTGGTTCCCAGCAGGGGTGAAAAACCCAAGTTCAGCCTCAGCACCAGCAGAGATCCCTGTAATCTCCCCTCTGCCAAGGGCTCAGCCCACTCACCAGACTGTGATCTTAGTTCCAGATGACATTGGCGCTGCAGCTGATTCAGAGGCTCTAGGGGTCTCTTTCTCTGGTGAGGCCTTCCTGGGACTGAATCTGTGTGAGTGTGACTGTAGGGTTGGGCTCCACTCCTGTATCAGCATAGAAGCTCCCTCCTTCCAACCTTCCAAGCTGTTCTTGGTTGGAAAATCCATGATGACACCTTTAAAATAAAGTTAAGGGGTAAGAGGAATAAGAAAGGGAAAGGGAGAGGTGGGCTGGGGAAAAGTAGCTCACATAAAAGAAACAAGAAAAAGCTTATGGAGTGGAAGGGAAAATGGGGAAGGAGTAGGGAAGTGAATGAACCTTACTCTCATCAGAATTGACTCAAAGAGGGAGTAACATACACACTCAAATGGGTATAGTAATATATTTTGCCCTGAAGGGAGGGGAAGGGGATAAGGGGTTGGGGGAGAGGTGAAGGAAGGGAGGGCAGATAAGGGGAGGGGGCAGTAAAAAGCAAAACACTTTCATGGTGGGATAGAGTGAAGTAAGATCAAAAATAGAGTAAATATCAAGGGGAGGGAATAGGATGTATGGTAATACAGTTAGCAATAGTAACTGTGAAAAAAATGAAGAGCAGGATGATATCAGAAGGATATATGAAAAATGCAAACCATCAACAGAGGAAGAACTGATGGTATCTGAACAGATTGAACTATAATTTTATTTCTTAGCTCCTCTTTCTAAAGTTATTTTGTCTATTTTCTTTTACAACCTGACTAATGTGAAGATGTTTTGCATAACTGCACATTTATGAGTTATATTGAATTGCTTGATTTCATAGGGAGGGTTAAAGAAGGAGGGAGGGAGGAAGAAAATTTAGAACACAAAGTTTTAAGAAATCAATGTGAAAAAAATTGGGCTTTTTTACATGTAACTTGGGGAAAATTCTAAATAAAAATTTAAAAAGAAGAAGAAGAAAAGAACCTCAATATAACATTAAAAATACATGGAAGAAAAAAAAAGTCAGAACTTTACACAAAGCTATTTTGTTACTATCTCTTTAAATTTAATATGCCCTTTTAAAAACTGTAAATAATAAATTTACAAATCCACATACACTCTTTCTTATTCTTTGTATATTGAAAAGTTTGTTTTGTTTATTAAGTTCATAATTTTTTTTAAAGTGTTTTTAAAGATTAGTTATCTTAGAAAATAGAGGTTTCTTCCTATAAGGAAAGGTCTGAACCACTTGTTAAAAGATATTATAGAGGAAATCAAAAAGAATGTAAACTTCTTGAGAGCAAAGACTATTTCACTGTTGTCTTTATGTCCCCAGTACCTAGTGCAAGTTGTGGTACATAGTAGGTGCTTAATAAATGCTTGTTAATTGACTGATCAATTCTAGTTCAGGTACATTTTGTGAGTTTCCTTCCACCTGGGATATTCTGTGATTTTGTGAATAAATGACCAGGGTGAATGCCTAAATAAATTCTTATTTCCTCCCCAAGACCACTATATCTTTTCATGCCTTCTTCAAATAATCAACAAGTATGTATTAACACTTAATATTTGCCATGACTAGGTCCTGGGGATAAAAAAATGTAATGGAGGTCTAGTGCATGAACAAATCCCAATAGTTTATTCAGATATCATCCCTACATATGGCAAACACTAGGGAGATGGCTTTCTGAAGAATTGTGATGATATTTAAGGGAAATGCCTTGAAAAGACTGTGAGCATGCATAGACATTCAGCAACTCCCTCTAATTGGCTGGCCATTTGGTTGAGAGCAGCATTTTTCAATTGGTTGCATAATTGGAACTGTCAGAGCTTTTAAAAAGGCTTGAGTAAATTTTGACTGTTTTGTCACTGCATCCCTGTCTGGAGGAGAAAGCTGATTCCTTCATTCATAGCATCTGATAAATTACTACGCTTTAATGTAAAAGGGTCTTAGAGCCTTCTTTCCCCTTTGAGGCCTTATGGCTTCTAAAAAAGGAGACCGTCTTCCATTATTTATTCTCTCTTTTCTGTTGTGGGTGCATGGAGTGGAGATTCCAGTGTTGTTGGAAGAGCAGGCACAGGAATCTGGGAGTTGGAATTCAAGTTGGGTGTTATAGCCAGCCCAGTATTAATGCCACAAGAAGCAAAGAATGATCTTTGGGACTCCTGCCCATCAGAAGATCTCATCAAGCTTTTGAACTTGAATGGACCAATGATATGCTGAGCTAAGTCAGGGGGTGTAGTAGCTTCCTCAGATCTAGAAAGAAACCATAAGTGGCTTATAGCTAGGGATGTTCCTCCTTCTACTGCCTGCCGGTTGGAGGAGAGGGAGTTCCTGATTGGGTTCACAGAATGTTCCAGAATTTGTGAGTTAGAAGGGACCATCAAGTCTAACTCATACCTGGAAAGAATCCCCTCTATAACATCTTGAACAAGTGATCTTCTCACCTTTTACACAAAGACCTCCAGTGAGGGGGAAACCCAGTACCTCCCCAGGTAGCAAATTCCACTTTAATATAACTCATAAATAGGAAGCTTTTCCCTTAGATTTCCCTCTCAACAATTTCCACCCATTCCTATGACTGCTTCTCTGGGGCCAAAATGATGTATTCTTGGCATCCTGTTAGTTGCAGTGTTTTGTTGGGGAAATGCACTTTGAGTTCCAAACAACCAATTTACAAATTAACTTTTGGAACATTAAAAAGAATTGGATCTGAAATTAAAGGATCACAGATTTAGTGCTTAAAAAAGAACCTGAGGCCAACTGAGTTTAAATTTTGAATATGCTACCAATATAAGTTTTATCTCCCAGCCCTCAGTTTCCTCATGTGTAAAATGAGGAGTTCATATTAGATAACCTCTAAGGTCTCCTTTCATTCTGAGTCTATGATTTATGATCTCTACAATTCCTTCCCACTGTGATCCTTTGAGCCTGTTATTAGGTTAACCTGAATGGCCAAATACAGACTTAACCCCTAAACCATTCTGGAGTACCTCAGTGTAGTGTGACTATCACTCAACAAGAACTTTATCTCATCCATACAGTTTGCAAGCAGGTACTAGTATTCAGAACAGGCTGGAAGGAAGATAAAAGTGAGAATTGTTTGCTCACCACCAAATAGCAGCAGATTATTATCACCCCAGAAAGCATTACTGCTCTGAAAAAGCAAAGTTCAGAAACACTTGAACTCCAGATCCTTAAATGGTGCTACTCTAGGCTAAATTTCTGACCCCTTGAAGGGGAAAAAAAATAAAAATAAAAAAAAACTTTGGAAGGGTGCTAAAGTAAACCAAGCCAGAGATCCAAAACCTCCACAGGGAAGAAAGAGACTCTGGATCTTTGCATCTCTCAACAAGTATTTAAAAGCAAACCAGCCTGTCCTCTGCCAAATCATTCTTCCCAAATGGCTAGGAGTGCTATTCCTGGGGAGTAGAGAAACTCTGTAAAATTCTGCAAATCCCTTAATCCATTCAGGAACCCCTCCCCGACCCCCAACCAAATTAGAAGAAATGAATTTTTGTCATGAAAATTGCAGCCCTGCCCTAGCAGTGTTGTTCAGCCTCAGAAGGACAGAATCTAAGCATCCTGAGATGCTCTTTAGAAAAAGAAAACAAGGGGCAGCTAAGTGGTGCAGTGGATAAAGTACTGGATCTGGATTCTGGAGAACCTGAGTTCAAATTTGACCTCAGACACTTGACACTTACCAGCTGTGTGACCCTGGGCAAGTCACTTAACCCTCATTGCCCATTTTAAAAAAAAGAAAGAAAAACAAAAACAAAAACAAAACAAAACAACTTGTACCACAACTTCTAAAAAGCCAGCCTTGCTAGCTAGGGTCTCTCCTCAAATCGCGCCCTCCCACTCCCATGAGAGGGAATACCATTAAATAATAACTTAGACTAGACTGAGGACCTTCTTTATCCATTCTTCCTCCTCCCCATACCATTACTCTTCAATCCATTCTTCCATTTTCTTTTAAAAACTACAATCACCAACCTATAGGAGTAGTATTTATAACATTTTTTTTCAGTGCCTTAGCCTTCAGCCTGGTATAAACATTTAGCAGCCTCTTTTTTTGGGGGGGGGGACGTGAGGAAATTGAGGTTAAGTGACTTGCCCAGGGTCACACAGCTAGTAAGTGTCAAGAGTCTGAGGCTGGATTTGAACTCAGGCCCTCCTGAATCCAGGGCTGGTGCTCTATCCACTGCACCACCTAGTTGCCCTACCAGCCTCTTATTAGAAAGTTTTCTCGAAATAAGAGCAGATATTGATATAGTCTGTAAATTACTTCATATACATTATGTCTTTTGGTCCTCACAACCACCCCAAGAGATAGGTACTATACAGGTATTATTACAGATTTAGAGATGGGGAAGCATAGGTTAAATAACTTGTCCGGGTTTATACTCCCAGCAAGTGTCAGCAGTGCAATTCAAGCCCTTATCTCTTCTGATTCCAAGCCCAGAATTCTTTCCACTAACCCACAACTCCAAGTCACAATTTTAAGAAATTAAATTTAAATGATTAACGACCTACTCTTATCCAGTTCCAAATATGAAACCTATTTTGATGGGGAAACTATGTAATAATTTCACTATTTCTTAATATTTCATTAACAAATTTTATGGTTTCAATGATTATTACAAACCCTACAGCAAATAAAAGGGGGAAAAACAAATTGCATTGCTGAGAACAGTGTATTCACAGACAAAAATAGCATGAGAACACTGTCTAATGATTTATGGACAGACGCCCATGTAGGTAAATTATTCTTAGGAAACTAGTCCTGAATTTGAATTTTATTTCACAGTCTAATCTAAAAATTTCAAATATCTGTTTCTATAACTGCCAACAAATTTAGAAATTTTCATCATGCAATTTGGAAGAAAAAGGAGATGCGGGATATTTTACCTGTCTAATAAGAAATGGAAAGCAGGAAGAGGACCTTTTTACATTTTTTTTAAATTTTAGGAATAAATCTTTAGAAACATGTCATTGGTGCCAACTTTCATTTCAAAGCATGGTTTAATCACATAAATAATTTGACAAGGAAACTGAGTCACAGAAGAATTGTTTGGTAGGCTTACAGTAACAGAGGAAGTCAGCAGCAGACTCAGGATAGTCTTACCGATTTCCTAGTGCCTACTTCACAGGGTACCTCCAGCCTTTAGCTTTAGACAGAAATTAGAGTGATGGGGGGGGGGGGGCGGAATAATGTAAATCAAATTACAATTTTGCCTGTGCATCATTAAAGACAGACATTTGCTGTTTCTTCCTATACTCTAAATGTGAATTCTTGTTCTCAAGATGACTGGTGTACTTTGTTCCTCTGAAAAAGAAAAAGCTTTATGCACCCCTCCACCCCCAAATGAGGCTTTCACCTGCTACTAATTTTCTTCCTGGTTACAAAGGCTTTTGTTTGTTTGAACAAAGAGAAATAGGAGCTATTAGTAGCTGTTTACATTATAGGAATGAGGGCACAGATGGGGGAGGGAAAGAAACCTACATTAATGAGCAAGGGAACGTTGATTATTGTGAAATTGCAACCACTTAAAAAAAGATGGATGAATTTTGATTATCTTTGCATGCAACCAGAGCTACTATTATTTCTTATCAATTCCAAAAACCGCATGACATACCTGAAGCTGGTACAGCTCACTCAGAGGAAAAGAAGTCCCTGCCCTGCATCATAATATTTAGGTTAGATGTGGGTGCCACGTTAAGTCAGCTATTAAATAAACACTCTCGAAATTCTAGAACATGCCATCCAATAGTGCTATTATCTTGTACTAAATCTCTTGATCTGAATTAAATATACACTACCATGTTCTTCCATTTTCAGGTCTCTGCCCTCATGGTAAATGTCTCATGGGAAGGGTTGTGTTTTTATAATATGTAAATATAGTATGTACCCTATTAGCAGCACCAATCACAGATAAGACACTCGATAGTATTTGTCAAATGAGCGAATAAATAAATCAATTTCACTTCTCCTCAGCATGTTTCCAATGGATTTCTGAAAATAACTCTCTTCACCTTAGTGACTTCAAAGACTATTTAAAGTACTGTCTGTGTATGACCGGGAGCTGAAAAGTTTGCAGCCCTTGTTAATTTTTTTTTCTTCATCCCCTTCCTTTTTTAAAAAACCAAAGAATTAAGGAAGGTAGTCACAGTCTAGAACATTTTTTGATTAAGGGAAAAAAGCAAATGGTATGAATAGAAAAAGACTAAATCATGTGACAGGCTTTCCACTGCTTCTCAAATCGGCTTCTACTTGCTGCCACCCACTAATTTGTCAATAGATTGCATCATGTGCCTGTTTCAAACCCAGAGGACAAGTTACACTAGTAAGGCTTTTTTTTTAATCTTTAGAGATCAAGAGAGGAAAAATAAGTAATGCATATATATATACATATGTATATATATACACACACACACACATAAAATATATGCATCAGACAGTACTCTGGCTTTTAATGTTTTTGTTTTAAATTTAACATATTATGATAGTGCTAAAGGAAGACATAATTTGTTAGCCAGAGGTTATTTATATGGTTCACTGAAACAGCAAGAGAAGGGGGGAGGAGAGGCTTGTTAGACTAATTCAGCTCACGTGGGAATCGGTGTTTACCATCTAACAGCTCTCGTGGAAATGCACAAAATTTTCAAAGTAGAAAAAATAATAACTAACATTGAACTAAAGAAGCAGCTCTCTTCTGTACTCTCTTGAATAGAGGGGGGGAAATCTACATTTCAAAGGAATATTTTCTTACATATGGAAATACTTATTTTCTAGCTACTGAAGATCTGCCAGGGAGTATTAAGGAATATCATGTTTAGAGCTTCAGAAGCAAATTGCTTCTGCATACATTGGGTTGAGTTCATGGGCTCTGAGGTGCACTTTTAGGATCTGTCATAACTTTGGTAGTTGGTTCAGGGGTATTGTTGTTGTTGTTGTTGTTGTTGTTGTTTTAATCACCTTCCAAACTCCAGAATGGCAGTATATCTCTGTTCTGGGGCACTGATGTTTAATATCGAATATTTATTGTTTAATTATTGAGTGCCTACAATGCACCAGTCACTGGCAGGAGGCAGGGGAAAAAAATAGATGTGGCAACAATCCATTTCCATCCTATTAAAGCCTGCAGGAAACAGGTTTGAGAGATTAGGTGTAAAATGACCAGGGTGAGAAGGCGCCTTTAAGAATGAGCTTCAGAAGCAGTAGATTAGTTTAAGACCTTCTACTACCCTCAACTGGGCAACACCTTAAACTGAAAGAAAGGATTTGGCTTTTACTTTTACAAAAACTGACTTAAATTGCTGGGCACTTGGAAATCACCTCCCCTTGAGTCCAGTGGTCCACATTCCCAACCAGAAGAGAGAAAGATCCTATGTCATTTCAGCTAGGTTATAACTCTCTGTCTCTGTCTCTGTCTCTGTCTCTGTCTCTGTCTCTCTCTCTCTCTGTCTCTCTCTCTGTCTCTCTCTCTGTTTCTCTCTCTCCCCTTTCAATGTGTAGCTCTTAATCTCAACTAAACAAACCCTTCTGCTACAGTGACCTTTAAAAAAAAGCAACAAACAAACAACAACAACAAAACCCTTAAAACTGCCAAAAATGTTCAACTTTGAATAAGAACTTCTTGGGGATGCTGAAACCATTTTCTAAAGTTTTTGTCTACAGGAGCTCAAGAGTAAGTCTCTAATCTGCTGAGGGTGAGAGGTAATCACAAGGTAACTCCTCCTTGCGTTTTATTGCTAAATAATTCCTTGCCACAGGGTTTTGGGGAGGTGTCTGCCAATGCAAGGTTAAATGTACTTGCATTTAGTTAAAGGCGAATAAAGGAAGAGAAAGCTGCTACTGGTTTTGCCACATGCCTTCCAGGAAATCTTAGCAAGATAAGGAAATGTAAGGGCAGTGCCCATGGCCAGCCGGCAAGGGGCGCTCCAGCTCCCGTAGCAAAGAGGAAGCAGCGCCTAGCAATTCAGTTTCAGTTGTAGTTGTTAGGGTGGAAAAGGGGTGGGGGGGAGAAGGGAGGAGGGGCTGCGGCTTGGAAGAGGGAGAAGTCTGAGTTATGGGGATTGATGGGGAGAAGATGGTGCAAATGCTTTGGGGGAAATGGGCCTCAAAGACTAAAACAACATATAAAGGGCTGACAGTTGAAAACCCAAAGTTCTCCTTTGTCAGGTCTTTTCAAAGACTACTACTTCTGGTGTGTACAGGAAAACATTTTCAGTGAGTAACTTTGCCCAAATTCACATTTCCCCATCGATTAAGATTTTTCACAAGCACAAACAGGATATGAAATGGGTGGTAGGCAGGAGTCAAACATGAGAACTTGGTGAATTTCACACCAGGCAAGTCCATTCAAAAGTATATTTAGTTTGTCCTCTTTTTTTTTTTTTTTTTTTGAGGGAGGGAGAGGGAGAGGGAGAGGGAGAGGGAGAGGGAGAGGGAGAGGGAGAGGGAGAGGGAGAGGGAGAGGGAGAGGGAGAGGGAGAGGACAAACCAGAAAGTCCTGATGGAAAAGCACCTTACAGTTGTAGCTGAAATCCCAATTCCTTTGTTCAAGCTTCCTCTCCACTCCCCCAAATGCATAGCCACTTGCAAGTTGGTGACCTCATTCGAACTGCTCTAAAGTGAGTAGGTGAAACTGTAGTCAGAGGCAGACAAGAAAACAGACACTTCCCTCTGCAAAGAGGAATTTGCGTGTGCACACACAAAGAAAATATGGAGGCTTTGTGTTGTTTGTGTTTTATTTTATTTTGTTTCATTTTTTCTTTTTTGAAGAAATACCATCAAAGATTTTTGTTAGCCCAGGACACTATATCATACTCAAATGAAGGGTTTTGTAGTTGTTGTTTGTTTAAAAAAAAAGATTTGGGAAAGATCTGTCACGTTAACATCTGGGTATTCTCTCCCAACAGCACCCTGCAAAACCCAAATCCCTCAGAGAGCTACACGGAAATACAAAGTAGCCTACAAATAAATTCTGACTTTTCTGCCACTCTGCAAATATCTTGACTGAGCTGCTTATATATTATAAAGGCTGATATAAATAATTAAGCAAAAGTTTGGCCAAAGAGAAGTGAACAGACCTGCTGATTTTTAGATAAGACTAACTCATTCATCTAAAGAAAGTACTAAATTAACTCAAAAGGATATTGAGCAACTCTAAAGACCAGGCCAGAAAAGACAGGGAAAACAGAAAAAGCCTGTGATTCCATTCTGCTCTGAACTGGAAATTCACAAATTGAAAATAGGCTTTTTGGGAAGTCAGTTAAAGACACAAACCTAAACGGGCATAACTATAATCTTGGGGATATTGTTGTTCTTATCTGGGCGGAATTACAGAGAGCAGATTGCTCCTGGCAGCTGAGATACAGTAACTCCCACCCCCACCCCTCAGGATATCACTGTTTAGTAGGCCCGGAGATTCAAAGTGGAAAGGAACTTTACAGGTCACCCACCATCTAGCAGCAACCCACTCATTTCACAAATGAAGAAATAGTGTTTGTTGATTAAGTTCATAATTAAAAAAAGAAACAGAACAGGTCTAAGAGTTTGTTGCCTAAAGAACAAGACTTTGGTTGAACATTTCTAGCCCATCTTGATCAGAAATTCAGCTCTTTGTTGTATTTTTTCCTCAGTGCCCCAGTGGACCAGAGATTTCTTCCCCTTTCTCACCATGGTTGGGAAAGATCTGAATGCAGTGATTATGGCATATTTGATGCATATTTTTTTAGATAAAAGTTTTATTTTTAGATGGCAGCACAAAGCTGTAAGTGTTACTAATGAACTGGGACTTTTGAGAGAAGGGATCTTGGAAAAGGAAACAAACATCTATTATTTAGATTGAGAGGAGTATTAGGGCTAACTAGATTTTCCCTAGGGCCCAAGTCATACTCTGGCAGTATTTCTTGCAACTTAGTGCTTAAATTTGTTTAGGCCACTGGAGTAACAGGTAGAGAAGTTCACTAAGGTAATGCATAACTAAGCAGATCATCCCAGAGCCTCCTTCAGGAAATGTCCTAAGCAGGGATACTATTGTAATGTAAACACTACCATCCTTTTAACTGGGGAAAAATTAGGCATTACCTGAAAAGGTGATCTGGACAATGAATCAACATAGTCCCTGTCCTCAAGGAGCTTATACTCTAATTGCATGAGACAACATCTAAAAGAAAGTTCAAATGCAAAGTGAATGAAAAGTTTCAGGAATCCTACAAGTGAAGCTGCAGGATGAATGGTGGGATCTAAGGGTCCTTGGGTTAGATCAGTAGCTCAGATGAAAACCCTGGGAGTCTGGAGGGTATAAAGGCTAGGCAAATGATAAGGCCTGGAGCACCTTAGGAGGCAGTAGCATGTCATATGGTTAGGCCTAGTAGACTTCCATTTCACCATCAGCAATAGAGTTGTTGACTCCCGTTTTAGCTGAGCCCTGTGAGCAGTCAAGCAGCTAGATAGTTTCTGGACACCAAAGAGAAAAGATGCCACAGAGGGTGACCGTCTTCCTGTCTCTTGGCTGTTATGGATTGGGCAAATCCTCTATGCATTTGCAGTAATAGGGAGGGCATCATATCAATGAGGTCAAAGATCCATTAAAGTATATGATCCCATGTAAAGAATTTACAGAAAGGCAAGGCCAAGAATTACATGAGACAGGAGAACAAAGAACATTTTTTTCTCTGTACCAGATGAGATCACGGAGCAATTGAAATATTAAAATATATGTATTTTATGCCCTCTACTAGATATAAGTTCATCGTGAAGGTAGAGACTATGTCACATTTATATGAAGCTCTATGCTATATATACAGTAGGTATTTAATCTTTTTTTGGTAGAATAGATTAATATGAAAGACACCGACTTGTGCACATATTGATAGTAGATATTTAATAAATTGTATTTAAATTTAATTTAGTTTGACAGCAAGAATTGATTATTAAGAATTTGCCATGTGCCAGCATGATGCTAACCTCTGGGGGTACTAAGAAAGACAAAAAAACCCACAGTGCCTTCTCTGAAGGAGCTCACGTTCTAATAGAGGAGATGAAATACAAATAATTTTAACTCTAACTATAGTTATACACATACACACAAGGTATATAGAAAGTAGATGGGTTTAATGAATGAAATGGGGCTCATTATCTTCCAAGGCAACAAAATCCATTTTTGGATAGCTCTAATTGTAGGAAATTTTTAAGGTCTCTATTGCTTTTTGGATGACCTACAATTTTGCCTTTGTATTGTTAGAACTTAGCACAGTGCTTTGTACATTTGAGGTGGGAGGCTGAACCTGACTTGTGATTTTATTTGTATAGGGAACCTTTGAAGTTTATCATCTTGAAGAGTAGAGCATTGAGAAGTTAAATGCCTTGTTCGTGGTCAGGCAGCCAGAATGTGTCAGGAGGCAGGACTTGAACCCAGGTCTTCCTGTTTCCAAAACCACATATCAAGGGGGCAGCTAGGTGGCACAGTAGATAAAGCACTGGCTCTGGATTCAGGAAGACCTGAGTTCAAATTTGATATCAGACACTTGACACTAGCTGTGTGACCCTGGGCAAGTCACTTAGCCCCCATTTCCCTGCCAGAAAAAAAAAAAAACCACCACATATCAACTATAATATGCCCTTTCTCAGCTTTGCACACAGCAGGTGCTTAATAACCGCTTGGTAAATTGGATTGGTTCAAATCTAACAAGGCTCTTTGTAACTTCTACTCATTGTTCCTAATTCTGCCTTCTGGGACCAAGTAGGATGTCTAATCTTTTCTTCATGATAATCTCAAATACTTGAAGACAGCTATGTTGTACCCCCTAAGTCTAGTCTAGTCTTGTTCTACCTTTTCTTCTCTAAGCAAAACATACCCAGTTCCTTCAAATGACCCTCATGTGGTATGATTTTGAGGTTATTGCTCACCTTAGTTACCTTCCATTGATGTTCCCCAGTTTATCAATATTCTCCATCAAATGGAGTGACCAAAACTGAGTACAGGACTCCTAATGTGGCCTGTCAGAGCAATGTCTAACTGATGTGGTCTCACATCCCTGGAAACCGTGCTTCTCTAAGACCACATCAGCTTTCCTGGTTGCTGTTGATTCATTCAATTCACATTATTGATTCATTCACACTATTGATTCATATTGAGTGCACTAGAATCCTGAAATCTGTCTCAGATGAATTACCATTTAGTTTTGTCTGCCCCATCTAATATTTGGGAAATTGTTTTTTAAACCCAAGGGCAAGACTACATTTATCACTATTAAATGTCATTAAATATGATACAGTATTCTGGGTTGAGATCTCTTTGTATAGGAACCCACCGTGCCAGCAGGTTATTCTAGTCTCTATAGGAATTGGAGTGTTTTTCCTTAAGTCCAAATAGTTCCATGGGCTTCCCATTACCTCCTCTCAGACATCTCTAATGTTATCCACCTATCTAAATAGTCCTCAGTTTCCTGTCACTTAGAGAGCTGTTCCTCACCTAACCTTATTCTATTTAAGAGAAACTATGAATCTTAGATTCAATTTTGAATTTGAGCAAATTATACTTGCAGCCTTTCTAGCCTGATCTTGCTATAGCTGGTTTCCAATCAGCTTTCAGATTTGTAGAGTAGCAGAGTAGTACAGTGGAAGAAATCCTGACTTTGAGTCCCAACTCTACTTTTTACTGTGTGACTCTGGGCAAGTCACTTAACCTTGCTAAGTTTCAGTTTCCTTGTCTATAAAATGAGGGGTTTGCACAAGATGATTTCTGAAGTCTTTCATGTCTCTATATCTATGATTCTATGAGCCTATGCCCCTGTTTTCTTGTCCTTCAAACAGCCAACCTCTGCCCTAGTTCATATAATATTACAACAGGCCTTAACCCAATCTTGCAGGTCTGTCTAGATTCCTGGTTCTTGTTTCCCCTGATCTAGCTTGTTTCAATGACAACCAAGCACAAGTCATGACTAATGCTACCTCTCAATAACTTCTTAAAGAGCTTGGATGTCATGGAGAGACATCTTGGAAACCAACAATTAAGCAGTTAAACCTCTAAAAATTGGTATGTTCAAATGAGTTTTGATTTAGAGTTCTGCCCACTTAGAAGATTATGGCAGTGACTGAAGCCGCCTGCAGTAGATGATGGCCTGAAGCCAGGAAGACCTGAATTCAAATCCAGCTTCAAACACTTTCTACCTGTGTCACTCTGAGAAAGTCACTTAACCCCTGTTTACCTTAGTTGCCTCAACTATAAAATGGAGATAATAATAGCCTACTTCTCACAGTTGTTGTGAGGATCAAATGAGATAATATTTATAAAGCACATAAAAGTTCATGGCACATAGTAAGAACTATATAAATGTTAGCTATTGTTATGGTTATTATTACTTAGGACAAAGTAAAATGCAATGAAAACACTCATACACAGGTCCCAGTTGCTTACTTCCTTGGTCATCTCCCAGCAAGAAATGAATGTGGCACCCAACTAATGTATCTTAACAACTAGATTAATTTCTTTTACTTCTGAGTAAATTAAAGAACAGACATCATACTAAACAAAATAATTCCTAGACAACCATGAAAACAACAGCAACCATGGTTGTTTAGGGCAACAAGCAGAGCATTTAGAGGCAGAGGACCTGGGTCCAAACTATGGACCTGTTATGTATAGACTCTGTGATTTAATAACTGTGCAACTTCTTTATTGTGTGACTAGAATTCCCCACACATCTCTGGGCTCCATTTTCTTGAACTATGAAATGAGAGGCTTTGACTAAATAATTATTTAAGGCCCCTTCCAGCTCTAAATCCCACAATATCTAATTTGTTTTTTATAAAATGTGAAGAGAAGCCAGTATAAATAATTAAGCTATTATAATAATATGAATTTAATCCCAAATGATTCTTTTTCCTTTTAGAATAGAATAAAATAAAGGATCATGAGTTCTATACCACACCCAAAAGAAATATCTGTACTACATTATGCTGGATAATTTAGCTTTTTGAAAATCATTTTATGAGATAGCTAGAACCAGAAAATAAAACTAAAACTTAAGGATCTAAAATTACTTTTCCAAGGTAATATAACAAGTTAATGATAGAGCCTGGATTTAAATCCAGGTCTCTTAATGCCCTAAATTAAGAATCTTTGTACCACACCAGGCTAAATTTCCAATCAGCCATTATTGCAATTCTCAAATGGAACTTTTTTTTTTTTTAATCCTGAGAAAGTGGAGTATGCTACAATTCTCATACATATATATGTAAGCTATTTATGGGAAAAGACCTTCTGCACTAGAAGTTTTGTTTTAGTTTACATTTGTCTGCCCATTTAAATTCAAAGACTTCAGAAGATGACATTAGATTTGTAGACCTCAAAGGCCTTCAAATTTTGAGGAGGATTTGGGAGGATGGGATTCAGCAAAACAAACTCTGTAGTATCAAATATCAGATAAAAATAGCTCAGTGAAGTTCTCTTTTCTCTTCATGGAATAATCCTACTGGCCCAACAAGCCAAATGAAAAAAATAATGCCTATCTTTGACAAGACGTGCACCTCTTCACCCTCTAGCCCTACAATTCAGCTGAGAGTGAGTATGAGCATGCACATGCACGCACATACAATTTCATCCTTATTCTCTTTGTCCTTCTACTTTAAGGGGAAAAAAAGATATTTTTAAAGGTTAATTCACTGTGTTTCTCAGCATTTGAACTTACTAGAGTAGGAAATCTCTTTTCTTTCTCATATTAGTCATGTTGTAAAAGAATAAACAGTCCAAAAGAAAAGAACCATAAAAAAAGTAAAGGAAGCGAAAATAGTATGCTTAGATCTGGGTTCAGACTCCATCAGTTCTTTCTCTGGATATGAATAGCATTTTCCATCATGAGTTCTTTGGATTTGTCTTGGATCGTTATATTGCTGAGAAGAGCTAAATTGTTCACAGTTGATCATCACACAACATTGCTGATACAATATATAATGTCCTCCTAGTTCTGCTTACTCCACTTTGTATCAATTCATGTAAGCCTTTCCAGGTTTTTCTGAAATCGGCCTGCTGATCATTTCTTTTGGAACAATAATATTCTATTATATTCATATACTACAACTTGTTTAGCCATTCCCCAATTGATGCCACCACAAAAAGAGTTGCTATAAATATTTTTGTACAAACAGGTTCTTTTCCCCTTTTTTGTGATCTCTTTGGGCTATAGACCTGGTAGAGGTATTGCTGTATCAAAGGGTACTCACAGTTTGTTGCCCTTTAGGCATAGTTCCAAATTGTTCTCCAGAATGATTAGATCAGTTCACAACTTCACCAACATTGCATTCGTATTCCAATTTTCTCATATCCTTTCCAGTGTTTATCATTTTCCTTTTCTATCATATTAGCCAATCTGATCAGTGTGAGGTGGTGCCTCAGAGTTGTTTTAATTTGCATTTTTCTAATAGTGATTTAGAGCATCTCTTCATATGATTATAGATAGCTTTGATTTTTTCATCTGAAAGCTGCCTGTTCATAATCCTTTGACCATTTTATCAACTGGGGAATGATTTTTTAGTCTTGTAAATTTGCCTCAGTTCTCTGTATATTTGAGAAATGAGGCTTTTATCAGAGATACTTGCTATATATATTTCTCAGCTTTCTTCTTTCCTTTTAATCTTGGTTGCATTGGTTTTGTTTGTGCAAAAACTTTTAAATTTTATATAATCTAAATTATCCATTTTGCATTTTGTAATGCTCTCTATCTCTTGTTTCATCATAAATTCTTTCCATTAGAGTATGAATTTTTAATCCTTTTTTGTGTGTAATAGACTGTTTGGGCAGTCTAAGCAATACTGTGGACCCCTTCTTCCAACAATGTTTATTGCCTTTGTTGTAATTGAAGGAAATACTAAATTTCAGTTAGAAGTTAGTGAATATGTACATACATGTATATGTACATATATGTGTGTCTGTGTGTATATATGTTAACAGACTCCCTGAAATCCAGTTTAAGGGCAGTAGTACTAGAGGCATATAATATAGTATAATACCACTCATTACCATCCCCTTCTTCCCTCTTCTCTTCATTTCCTTCTTCAACCCTTTTATTTTATCACTGCCTCCTTCTTTCTGTGGTTTCATCTCTCCTTCCCTCATCTATTTTCCTCTCATGAAATCAGCAGAGGGTGAGAGGGAATGACACACAGAATTAGTGATCATGAACAGAAATCAGAAATATTTGATTCAAGATTTGCCTCTTTTTCTATATTTGTTGTAATGTCCCAAACTTTTTCATAGTCAGTATGACTAGAAATTCTATTTGTATAGTATTATTTTCATGATTACTTTAGGAATTTTAATATTTAATTTTAATATAATTTCTTCATCTTTTTTTGCCCTTTTATATGTTTTGCAAATAGTGGAGATTGGGCATGAAGAGAAAGGGTGTCATATAGGAACCACAGGACAAAATTCCTGGGGATTTTCAGAGATCATGTATTCTGATGCTTCCATTTTACAGATAGTAAAACTTTGGTCCTCAGTAGTTCAATGACTTTGCCCACATAGGTAGTAAGTAGCAGAATAAGGATTTGAACTCATGTTGTCCAAACCTAAATGCAGCTAGAAAGCTCCATGTTCGCCTTGGTCATTTAGATACTTGTAGGTTTTCTCCCCCTTTCCTCCCTTCTTGGATTAATCTTGCCTGATCTCTCTTGCTGTTCCCTTCCCTTCTCATTCTCAGTCCCAACATTCTCTCCTTCAGTCTTCCTCCATGCTCTCTTCTCTACATTATACTTGCCTGTCCTTGTCACACTCTCTTCTCCTTCTTCTCCTCCTCCTCCTCCTCCTCCTCCTTCTTCTTCTTCTTCTTTTGCGGGACAATAAGGGTTAAGTGACTTGCTCAGGGTCACACAGCTAGTAAGTGTCAAGTGTCTGAGGCTGGATTTGAACTCAGATCCTCCTGAATCCAGGGCCAATGCTTTATCCACTGTAACACCTAGCTGTGCCCCCCCCTCTTCTTTACCTCCACTGGAATTTAATTTGCCTGTGTATCCCTGTTCCTCAAGATTGGTCTTTCTGTGCTTTTCACAGAGAAAACTAACCCATTTAAAAATTAAATCCATGTTAATTCAGTAATGAAGAGGTCTAGGAGGCTTCACCTTTCTCTGAAATACTTTATGTATATTTTTATAATCTAGGTTTCTAACTCCTAAAGTAACAACCAAAGGTTAAAACTGTTAAGCAAGGTAGAGGCAGAGAGTGATAATGGGACAGGTTGATAATAGCATTATTAGGACAGGACTGGCATGTAGGGATACCCTTCAAGCCAGATATATCAAATAACAAGCACTTAATAAGCACCTAGTATGTGCCTAGTACAACCTGAGCTCTAGGAGATATAAAGACAGGCTTTCCAAGCCCTAACATTCTAACAGCTGTATCACTTGGGGAAAGTGAAGGGGAAGGGTTCCTTTAGTCATCTGAATGTTAATTTTATCCTCAACTCCAATTTAAATATTAACAAAATAATGTGAAATTCTGGTCCTAATACCAGTATCATTCACTACTTTCTTCCATTTAGATTTCAGGATACAAATCATATTCTGTTCCCCACCCTTGCCTGGGAAAATTACCATGGCTATAGACTAGCCAGAATGCAAGAACACCAGCTGCCATCTTATGCAATTTCACATTGCCACATTAAACAACAAGAATTGGGTTGCATTTCTATTCCTTACATTCAAGGTTACAGCCATGTTGGCATTCAACACTGAGTCCTTTTGATTAAAAAAATCACCATGTTGTAATAATAATAATAATAATAATAATAATAATGATTCCATGGGAATCCCACAAAAAAGGGTATACACAGTGAGAACACTTTTTCTTGCATAATTTACTCTTTCCTCTGACTCACAGCATTTTTCCCATGTGCGTAAGTGAAACGAAACACCTCTCATTACACACCCTGGGAGTATATAACTCCTAAAGAGAGTTGCCTGAGTGTTTACACATTAAACATGTGTATTCATTAAAAACAATGTTTGAAGCCAGAAATAACTTATGCATTGACAATTTACAAGGGGAGATTTGAACACCTATTTTTTTTTTTTAGTTATTCACAAAAATGTCTTGTGGTTGCCATAGAAACTGGCACATCTATCGACAGAGCACTTTTCAGAGAAACCCACCAAGCCAGTTCTGGATTATTTTGGTAACTTAAATACTTGGGAGAAGAAGGAAAATTGGGGAGCCAGAGGTCAATGAACCCTGGTAGGCATTCCCTTTCAAGAGAAGTGAGACCTGAATGCCACAGGACATGTAAATGTGGAGTCAAACACATTTGGCAAACACATCTTGGGCCAAGCAGAGGGATCCTAAATCTGAAATTACTCTATAGGTCTGATCTCTTTATTGTCACCACTCACAGAAGCCAACAAAACACATTATGAGTAAACAAGGAAGGTAGGCAACCTGAATTGAGTCTGAGTTTGGCCTCTTTTCATTAATCCAAACAAATACATGTTTAAAAAGAGCTGATTAAAAAACTACATTACTTATTCCTGTTTTTTTTTAAAGAACACTGTAGGATTTTTTTTGACAGTCATGCATGGAAGGTAACTTGAAATTGACAAAAGTGTAATAACCAAAAATTTTTTTCATCATATCTTGGAATCAGTGCAGTCTGTTCTTTGAAAACAAAACACAAAACGCCAGACAAGTTAAGACTTGAAGAAATTAAGTACAAGGGGCATATAAACAGCCCTCCAAAGGATGTGAAAAAGATAAAGAGAACCTGGGAGTTTTACAGAGCCCTGTAATTTTGGAGGCTCAAGGATCAGCGTCCACAAATTGGGACAAAGCTTAGCTTTAATGCTAGGCTTCACTTAGAGCTGTTCTCCTAATCATTTACTTCTTAGAATGAAATTGATAATAATTACAATCATTATCACCATCATCCAATAGTTTTTTATTCCTAGTCAATGTATCACCTTGATACTGCTCTACCTCCTCTGACACTTTTCACGATGTCCCCGATTTTGCTTAATTAAACAGGGGGTCATTTGTTATTCTCATGAATTGCACATGGAAGAGGAGGATCGAAAAGAACAAAAAATTCAGTTCTGGAACCAGTCAACTAGCATTCCTGTGGTCTGTGTGAAACATCAATATTCTATTTTCTCTCTTCTCACCCTCTCTCTCTCCCAAGAAAGGAAGCCTCCTCCGGAATGTGGAGGTAGGCAATTAGGTGAAATGTTTAAACCTGTGAGTACAACTAGAAAGGTATTGAATTGATTTCCTTATGATAGAAATCTTTTCAGTTGAGCATTTTTTCAGATGAGAACTTCAAAACCAGGTAGAAAGCAAAGCTGTTGCTGCTCTGATTAACTCAAGATTTGCTGGTTGTGACCATCACCTTAGTCACTTTTCAGGAGTACTTGAAAATGATTTGACCAACAGGCATGGCTATCTGTGTGTGTGAGTGTAGCCCAGAAGATCAGTGTGTACTCAAGTCTTTTCTACATTGCAAATTTCTAAGGAATGTTCTTTAAACGTGTCCAAAGGTTATATTTGTAGAATTTATCCTGGTCTGTGAACCTGCCTTGAAGGCTCTTCAGAGCTCTAGTTCCACAGCTCTAACTACCTGCTGGTTATTTGACAGCAATAGAAATTTAGAGCTGGGCAGGACCCCACCTTAGAGGTCATCAAATCCAACCCTTTGTTTTACAGATGAAGAGACTGAGGCCCAGATAGGTTTCAGTGACTTACATGGGGTCCCACAGCTGGTAAGTATGTGAAGTAGAATTTGAACCAAAATCCTCATGGTTGTTGTTCAGTTGTTTCAGTTGTGTCTGACTCTTTGTGACACCATTTGAGGTTTTCTTAGTGAAGATACTGGAGGAGTTTGCCATTTCCTTCTCCAGCTCATTTTACAGATGGGGAAGTTGAGGCAAATAGGGTTAAGTGACTTGTCCAGGGTCACACAGCTAGTGAGTGTCGGGGGCCAGATTTGAAATCAGAAAGATGAGTCTTCCTGACTCAAGGCCCAGCACTCTATCCAGTTCACCACCTAGCAGCCTTACAGATATTCCTTAATTCCAAATACAATGCTCTATCTACTATACCACACTGCCTCTCCATTTAAATGCCCCAGTGCCACCTCAAATTCAATATGTATAAATTAACTGATCCCCTTCTCAAAAACAGCTCTTTGTGTAGAATTCCTTATTTCCCTTAAGGTTTTATTCTCTGAGTCATCCAGAATTAAAAGCTTAGAATTTCCTTAAGTTCTTTCCTGTCAGGGAGAACTGAAAATGACAAATCTCCAAATCTAAATCATTGAAGGGGAAGACAAGTAATCTGGGATCCAAGTCCATGGGCAATTCAAGTCATTTCATCAGGAAGTTGAAGAAGTTCATGAGGTACCAAAGTCCATAAACCAGGCCTATGATGAGAATAGTGTTCAAGAGAGCCCCTGTTCAAGGCCTATTGGCAGTCATGTACCCTCACAGTTTTCCCATCACACGTTTACCTTGAACCACACCCAGCCATGCCATCTCATGCTGCTGTATCTGTGAGCCTCATATAGCTTCTCTCTCGACCCACCCCCACCCTATTTCCAGTCAGTAACGAAGTCCCGATGGTCTTTAGCATAAATCCTTTAACTTTCCATTTCTGCTGCCACTAACCTATGCCCAGTTCTATCACTGGAAAACCAAATTTAACTCTTAATTGTTTCTCCAACCTCCACACTTTCCTCCCTTTGATCTTCCTGCATATAATCACCAGATTAACAAAATAAAACACCACTTAGTCCTTTTTTTTTCTGCTGAAAAACCTTCCAAAGGTCCCCATTGCCTATAGGATAAAAGCCCAGACTCCTTGACTATTTTATGGAATCATGAATTTAGAAGTGAAAGGGACCCTAGATGTAGCTCATGGAGAGGCAAGGATAGATAGCTCTAGGATCTTCCCTCCCCACACTTCTCCAAAGGACATTTTGGTTCCTGCCAGAAGGGTAAGTAGGAGGGAAATACCTAGATTTATATCTATCTGCTCCCTTAAATTTGATTAGTCTAGGGGAAATAATCTGTAGGTCCAAGCTGCCCACCCAATTGCTATCCCTTAATGGGGAAAGAGTGTCCCAAACTACAGCTCTAAGGCTTGATTCCCTTCCCACCAAATAAATATCAGTTTTACAATGAACACGTGTAATAAATAGTAAACTTTTTTTTTTAATCCACGTCAGTGGCAAAACAGAAATCATAGAAAACAAACATATGAGAATTGTTGTTATTGTCGTCATTTGTCCTTCATTCTCCATGAGGACCATGACATTGGGGTCATATAATGACTTGCAGTGAATTGGATTTAAGTGAGGGAGGTGTGAGAAAATAATGCAGTTTTGGGACTCTCCAGAGGCCCCGTTGAGCCTGGCCTGACCTTTCTCAAGTTTAGCCCAGAGTCAGGAAGTTACTTTATTCAAAACCACACCTCCCTGAAAGTCTTATTCCCACAGGAGGATCTGTTCTCTGACCTAAGCATGACTGCACATCCAGTGAACCAATAGATTTGAGTGAAGCTAGCCAATTAGCTTTGAACAATGTTTATGAGCGGGCTCTGTTCTTGCCCCCAGCAGGCTTGCAGAAAGACACTCCCTCTTTGGCGGCGGGGGGGGGGGGGGGGGGGGGGGGGGGGGGGGGGGGGGCCTGGGTGAGTTCAGACGCAGCCTTCTAGGGTTCCCCATTTTCTCTCTTCTCTAGGCTTTCCTGTCTTTCACAGCCATGCGTGCTCTCTTTACTAATATTTAATATACTTTAATGAATGCTTAATGCCCCCAAACTGGTACAGTAGCCTCTAATTTCTAAGTAACAAATATATGATAAACTCCAGCTAATATTCCCTACACTTGGGACAGTAATAGGGCCACCACATATAGTTTTACTCTCTACAGAGGGCTGTGCAAGGTCACCAACCTCACTCTTTCCTCCAGAAGCATCTGAGTCCAGTGGCAAGATATAGATCAGGGTGACTGGAGATGGCCCTGGTTGTTTAAGACAATTGGGGTTAAATGACTTGCCCAGGGTCACACAGCTAGTAAGTGTCTGAGGTGAGAATTTAATTCAGATCCTCCCAACTTCAGGGCTAGTGCTCTATCCACTGTACCACCTAGCTTCCCTGGATATATGAGAATAAAAGCCAGATAATACACAAGGGGGAATGAATTCTCCTATTGAGAAGGAGATTACCTCAGCTCAACCAAAAGAGAGAGGGATCCAGATCTCACTCAAGGGCAAATTCTCAGAATTCTCTAGTTTAGTAAACTGGAAATAGGAACATGGTTGAGGTACTGGCTCCTCTACTTAGTGTCTTCTTCCCAAAGTGTTGTGTTTATGTGTGTATTCATATACACATGTGTGTATATAGATATGTATATATGTACACATCCATATATTTTATATATGTACATGAGAACTGTAAAAATTAAAAAACATAATCTTTGATCCAGAAATTCCACTTTGAGAAGAGCTTATTGATAGGAAGAAAGGACTCATCTGTATATATGTTATATATATTCAGTATAATACTATTTGCAATAGCAAAAATCTGGAAGTATTTTGTGTACCCATAGGAAATGGACTTACCAGTGTGTGTATAATACATATGTACATGCAAACACAAATACATGTATATATTACATATATGTATACAATATATATGTTTTTCTTCTGGCAGTAAACTAGGGCATGGATATTGAAGTGAAATTTCTGAGTCAAAGGGTATAAATGTTCTTGTAACTTTTACAGTAATCAAGTCATCAGATTTCTTAACTCACTGATATGGATGTTCCGTCTAATAATGCATCCTGTAGGAATCTTATCTATATTCTTCCATAAATTATCACAGGGTGTCTGCTCAGTGTCTTGGAGGACTTTTTCAATTTTCCAGTCTAATTTTATATTGTTTTCAAAAGCAGTCCAGCAAATTCATAATTTTGCCAGCTATGAATATGTCTTTCTTTAATAATTCAGGATTCATCAAGAGAAGAGGCATAGGGTGTTCTAGGCATAGGGCACATCTTGAGCAAAAGCACAGTGATGGCAATGTTTTAGCACATACTCAAGAGGTAGAGAGAGAGTTTACCATTCGTGTCTAATTTGGCTGGACTAGAGGAGATGTGGAGGAGAGAAAATGAGATAATGGTGGGAAAAATGAGATACCTTCAGATTGTAAAGGACTCCAGGTTTAAACTTGACCATCAGGCAATAGGGAATAACTGAATATTTTGAGCATAAACTGCAAAATCAGCTTGTCTCATTCTCTCTCCTTCCCCACCCCCTCCCCTAAGGTTAGTCCCTCCCCTTGGCAAGAAGCACACAAGAATTCTCTAATCCAGAGAGCATAGTATCAGACTCCCTTTCCTGTTCACATCTCTCTCCCAAATCCCTTACTCTTTATTGCTTAGATGACTTGCCTAAATTAGTCCCAACCACTTATTTATCAGGCTTTTGAACTACTTCTTGGTTCTATATAATTTGCAGATGGGCACATCTTCCAATCCAATCCAGTGAGCATTTATTAAGTGCCTATTATGTGCAAGACACTGCACTGGACACTGGGGATGGAAAGACAAAATGAAAATTAGTTCCTGCCTTCAAGGACCTTACTGGGGAAATAAAGCACATGACTAACCAGGTATATACATCCTAATTTGGGGAGGAGGGAAAGAGCACTACCGCTCAGCCTTTTAGAAAGCTAGGGATATTAAAAGGCAAAAACGAAGGAGTGTGTTTCAGGAAGAGTTTAGGGAATAGAAAGGAGGCCGATTTAACTGCAGTGCAGAGTGGGTGAAAACAGAATGGAGCAAGAGGGACTTTGTTCAGGTGGTGCCATTCCTAGGGGTCACAGACAATTAAGCTACTGACATCAGAAGGAAAGACAGGCAGACAACGAAGGGTATTGTCCTATTTCTCAAACCACTTGATCAGTGTGAGGCTTGTCCCTAATTTCTTCTGCTCTGAATGCTTGTTGAATTGAGTTAAATACCCTAAGACCATGTCTTTTACATCTTATTCTAATAGCATGTTTCAAAAACCATTGCACACAAGTGTCACCAGAGAGCTTTTTGAAGGCAAAACCTCAGCAAACATTTTATAATAGTCATTTCTGTACAAAGTCTAAAACCCCATTCAACTTATCAGCTGTGCTAGGTGGATATGGAAGGCATGAAAACAAATAGCATTCGAAAGCCCTTTGCTTCCACTTCTAGCAAGCCAGAGTAAGGCAAGACTTTGACTGCAAAACCTTTTAACCCCCAAGATCCAAAGTGAGCAGAGGAGAATCTTCAGATATGTAGCTTCGAAAGCTTCAGGATCAGCATCTGCCTAAGACATCTCATCAAGAGGGACATTAGCATTGCAAACTAGAGGGAAAGAGGGGCAAAGGAGCCCTGAATAATATACCTGGTAGCATCTACCCTCCCAGAGCCTAGGGTGGGGTTCCCAAGGAACATTTCAAAGTATTCTCAGTCTGCATTACCTAAAGTCTTTGGGATTCCCCCCTCCCCCCAGATTTCACAGTCATCCACGCAAACAACATAATTAGTTGCAATCAAAGGCATTAAATGAAACGGCATAAAAACAAAAGTGGCAACAAAGTAATTCCCCCCAATCATATGTATCAGTAGAATGAGTGGACGTACATAGAGAATGCACAAAGAGAAGCATGCATACAAGGGATATGTGTTGCCCAGGCACAGGCTGGGAGGAGTAAAATTCACGCCTCTGATGCTACAGAGTTGCTAAAGTCTTCTAGTGATGTCATCATGCCGTTCCCTCCAGACTTTATCCCTGCTGGTTTCAGTCTCCTTTGGATACCACCAGGCTAGATACTGTTTGGCTCGATGTTGCTTGGCCAGATCCATAGCTTCTGCTGGACACTCCTTCCCTGGAAACAGTCTCCACTAGATGCTAATTTGCTGGAAGTGCAGTCACTACCAAGATGCTTTTCTGCTGGAAGCTTTGCTGCCTCCAGCACCTGGCTCAGCAGAAATCCTTGGCTCTCTCTTTTTCAAGGGAAGAGTAGGTGCTGCCACATTAATATTTCAGCTTAAAGGCAATGGCAGAAATCCTTGCCTGGAGGCTTAAAAAACAACCACCTTTCCTCATGTTATTCTGTAATATCCAAAATAAAATTCATTCTGCCCCTCTTCACCCTTTCAACACCTTTTCCAAATTTGCCAGTTTCTAACAACAGCACTGTCAACCTTCCATTTACTCGGGTTCACAAGCTTGGAATCTCTGACTCCTTGTATTCCCTTAACCACAGTGATTAACCAATCAATTGCTAAGGTTTGTCTATTCTAGCTCCACAAGATCTTTCTTTTAAAGAAATATTTTTCATTTATGAAAAACCCCAAGCATTTCCAAAATATAGCACAATAAAAAAGATGATTGTACATGAAACTGCCATCTACTATGCACAATGAGCTAGTTATTCCTTTCATATATACAAAAAATTATCATATAAATGTCTTTGTCTTTTTTCTTCCCTCCCCCTAGAGATGGCTACCACTGGACACAAATAGAGATAGAGGTAGAGATAGAGATAGATGACAGATAGATAGGTAGATAGGTAGATAGATAGATAGATAGATAGATAGATAGATAGATAGATAGATAGATAGATAGATAGATAGATAGATAGATAGATAGATAGAAAAGATTATTCTATAAATGCTTCTATTTATCAGTTCATTCCACAATATCTTTCATATCCTCCTCTTTCCCTCTACTTGCACAGCCAAAACTATGGTTCAGGTCCTTAATTTCCTTTGGGGCTGGTGGCAGGATGGCACTGTGATAGAGCCCTGAGCTCTGATCCTGAAGTCTGGAAGACCTGAGATCAAATCCAGCCTCAGGTACTTACTAGCTGGATAACCCTCAGCGAATAGCTTAACCTCTGCCTGACTCAGTTTCCTCAACTATAAAATGAGGATAATAATAGCACCTATTTTGTAGCATCATTGTGAGAATCAAAAGAGATACTATTTGTAAAGTGCTTAGTACAGTGCTTGGGACATAACAGATCCTGTGTAAATACTTGGGCCCTTCCCCTTCTTGCCTAGACTATTTCAATACCCATGTAATTAGTCTCCCCTGTCTCAACTCTTTCCCCTCTTCAATCCACCCTTCACATAGCTGCCAAAGTGGTATTCCTAAAACATGTCTGACCATGTCACCCCTTTGCTTAATTAACTTTAATGGTTCCCTATTAGCTTTAGGATCACATACAAACTGCTCTGATGGCATTTAAAGCTTTTCCCAACTTGGATCCAACCCAGATTTCCAGCATATTATAAATATTTGCTTTCATACACTCTTCAGTCCAGCTAAACTGGCCTTCCTGCTAATCCTGATACATGACATCTTCTCCATCACCATACCTTTGCACATGTTGTCCCTTCTGCCTGGCATGTACTCCTTTCTTACCTCTGTCTCTTAGACTTCCTGCCTTCCTACAAGCTAAAATCAAATGCCACCTCCTACATCAAGCTTTTCCTGATTGCAGCTTCTTGTATTTCCCCACCAACATGACCTTTTATTTCATCTGTATATATCTCATACATACTTATATCTAAGCACGTTGTCACCTTCTGTAAACTCACTGAGGATAGAGACTGTTCCATTTTTTGTCTTTGAATCCCTACGACAGTGCCTGGCACATAGTAGATGCTTATTGGATGCTTGCTAATGATTGTTCCCTTCAGAGTCTTGGATATAAAAGCCTTTCTACCTGAGCCCCAAGATTCTCAGACCCAAGCACCAGATTCTTTAGAGAAAGAACCAAGCTCTCCAAAGGGGCTAATGCCCTCAACTGTTAAATGGGGATGATTAGCATTTACCTTACTGTCTTGTGAGGATCAAATGAGATAATGCTTTGTAGAGCATTTAGCATAGTTCCTGGCACATATCAAACTTGTTCCTCTTTTTTTTTGGGGGGGGGTTATGATACTTGTTCCTCTTTTTCCTTTCCAATGTCACCTCAGCCTCAGTATGATTCATCTATAAAATGGGAATAATATTGGTGCTGAGAATTGTCAGGATTAAATGAGATAATACATATAAAGTACTTCCCAAACCTTTAACCACCATATAAATGCTAGCTCTTCCTTCTCCTCCCCCTCCATTCCCCTTCCTCCTCTTCTTTTTTTCTTTTTCTTTTTCCCCATAGTAGAGAGACTGCTGACTTTTCCTCTCCTAACAGTAAATGTATCACCAGAATGATTTGACCAATTCACAGCTCCACCATCAGTATATTAGTTAATGGGACTGTCTTCCCAAAGCCCTTTCAACGTCAACAATTTCCATTTGTTAATCATCCTTGCCACTTTGAACAGTATGATATAATGATTCAGAGTTTTAATTTGAATTTCTCTTACTCCTAGGGATTTGAAAGTTTTTTCTTCAAATGGTTAATAGTTTGCAACTCTGTTGTAAATGACTTATTTATGTCACTTGACCACTTAACTATTGAGGAACTACTCTTCATCATATATTTGTTCCAATTCCCTAAACATCTTGGTAATCTGAGTTTTATAAGATATTTGATTCATAGATTTTTTTTGCCACTAGATTGTTTTCTCTTCCTATTCTAGCCACATTGGTTTTGTTTGTGTAAAAGCTTGAAAAATTTTGTAGGGGCAGCTAGGTGGCGCAGTGGATAAAGCACCAACCCTGGATTCAGGAGGACCTGAGTTCAAATCCCACCTCAGACACTTAACACTTACTAGCTGTGTGACCCTGGGCAAGTCACTTAACCCCAATTGCCTCACCAAAACAAAACAAAAAAACAAAAAATGAAAAAAAATTTGTAGAAAGAAAAATGATCAATTTTTTATCTTTTTTGGTTAAGAATTTTTTCCCTGACAGTTTTTGAAAGGCAAGTCATTTCATCCTTGTCTATAACATGATGTAACTTTTTTTGGGGGGGTGTGCGCAGGGAATTGAGGGTTAAGTGACTTGCCCAGGGTCACACAGCTAGTAAGTGTCAAGTGTCTGAGGCCGGATTTGAACTCAGGTCTTCCTGAATCCAGGGTCGGTGCTTTATCCACTGTGCCACCTAACTGCCTTGATGTAACCTTTTATATTAGATTACATATCCATTTGAAAAGATAGTTTAAGAATAGTGGATGAAGGACCAACTTTGGAGTCAATAAGCCCTGGGTTAAAGTAGTGCCTCTGACACACATGAGCTATGGACAAGTTACTTAACCTTTCAATGTTCCTGGCAATTCCTTAAGACTTTAAGGTATAGAGAGGAGACTTACTAATCAACATCAGTGAAGTGATTTTCTATCTACACTACACTAGTGAAATCACAGGGCTGGATTAAAGAAAGTCCATTTGGAACTTAATGTGGTGTAATACATTAATCTAAACTGAATTTTGATCAAACTGCTTTATAGTTTTCTCAGCTGTCCTTGGTAATAGTCAGTCCTTCCTACGAGTTAATGTTCTTAGATTTCTTGAACTCTGGGCTACTAGATTCAATTACATCTAGGTCTTGCTCATATATAATTTACTCTTTGGTTTCCTAACCAGTAACACAAATTTTTTGATTATTGCTTTATAAAATATAACTTGAGATCTGGTAGTTCTATACCTTCTTTATTCCTGCTGATTTATTATTATCTTTTAAAAATTATCTCCTATTATTATTTTGCATAGTTACAGGAAATAACCTTTTAGTAGTTTAAATATAATAAGAAATCTATAAATTAATTTAAATATTATTCACTGTGGATTTTACACCACTTTGTTGAAAATAATAGTCAGATTTTACAACATCTTCACAACTGGAACTGTGCCAGAGTGGATTGGGTTGCTTCCAGAAGTTACAGAAAATATTTAGTTAGAGACTAGTTGACCTCTAGTCGGGGATTTTGTAGAGGGGATTGGTGTTATTGAGGGGTGTGTCAGATGACCTTTAAGGTTCTTTCCAATTCAGATGTTCTGTGAATTTATAAAACATTGTATTCCTTTGACAAACTCAATAAATTTTTATGTGTGAGACCCAGATGAAAACAATAGCCATTGGTTGTAATAACTAACCATCAGTTTGAAAACAAAAAGGCTGGCAAATAATGACTCTTACCTGCTTTATAAACATTTGCCTTGCCACTAAGAATCCTTACTGACATGTTACCCATTTTCAGGGGTAAAGTTTTAATTTATAGACAAAGCAGGGGCAGCTAGGTGGCACAGTGGATAGAGCACTAGCCCTGAAGTCAGGAGGACCTGAGTTCAAATCCGGACTCAGACACTTGACACTTACTAGCTGTGTGAGCTTGGGCAAGTCACTTAACCCCAATTGCCCCACCAAAAAAAAATAATTTATAGACAAAGCAGAAGTGAATTTTCCTTAAGTGTTCAAATAATATAGTTAATTAGCATTCAATATTTGGTAAGCTGGTAACTGGAGAGAGAGAGAAAAATGTTCACAATTATAGCACCTGGCAGTTATTAAAGGAAGGAGATGTTACAACTGCACTCTTCCTTTCTAATTATATGTGTAGCATCACCACCACCACCACCCATGGTTCCCCAGAAAGCAATCTATAAGGTTAGGTAATTTGGGGACCATGATCCTTGACAAACCATAGTTCATGAACTCCTACTTGATGCATTTTCTTTTTTTTCTTTTTCTTTTTTTTAATAAGGCAATTGGGGTTAAGTGACTTGCCCAGAGTCACACAGCTAGTAAGTGTTAAGTGTCTGAGGCCGGATTTGAACTCAGGTACTCCTGAATCCAGGGCCGGTGCTCTATCCACTGCGCCATCTAGCTGCCCCTGTATTTGCTTTTATTAGCCATCTGGAGGTCACAGTTCAAAGCAAAGACATTTAATGAAAGAATCTAATAATCAAATTAATAGTAGAACATCCTCACATAAAACCTTCATCTTATTTTTTTTTTTTTTTTTGCGGGGCAATGGGCGTTAAGTGACTTGCCCAGGGTCACACAGCTAGTAATTGTCAAGTGTCTGAGACCGGATTTGAACTCAGGCACTCCCCACTCCAGGTCCGGTGCTTTATCCAGTGTACCACCTATCTGCCCCTCTTGTTTTTTTTTAATCTTACTTTCAAATAAAAAGATACCCTCAGTGAGAAGGATGGACATGAATAGAGATTACAATGGGATATATAGATATATAGATATATACATACATGTTAATAACACACATGGCCAACACATGCATGTTCATAGCCAATTTACATCTCTGATCCTGCAAAACTATTAATATTTTCTTGTGTCTTCATTGCAGTGTTTTCTTCTGCACCTACTCTCTACTGGGCATTACTCTCTGTTGTTCCCCCATCAGTGTTGTATCTACTACTATTCCCTGCAGGATGTCTCTGTTTTCGTTGGACTTTAGTTATTTATCTCTCTTTAGGAGCAGCTAATATTTTGTCTGCCATTAATTAGGGATGCTGTGATCAATAAGCCTCTCCTCTATGGAGTAGGGCTATAGTTTGTCAACCAGTTCTTTAAGCTACCTCTTCTATTCATCAGGTGAGATAGGGAGGTGATGTTGTGGTTAATAAACCTCTCTCAAAAAGGAGGGCTGCAGCTCTTTCATCTTGTTCTTTCAACCTCCCACTCTACCTCAGTTGTAATCTTCAGCTGATGTATTTCATCAATGCTACTTGTCACTCAATCCTTCATCCACTATGGAGGTGCTGTGATTAGTAAGCCTTCCCTATAAAAGGAGGTCTATATCTCTTCTCAGTATGTTCTCAGCCAATGGATTTGAAGCTCTTCCCCTCAGTTATGCAAGCTCTGGCTAAGGGCCCAGACTAAGATATGTGTGATCTTGAAACTGTTCTTTTATTCTTTTACTTTGGACTAATGTCTTCTCAATTTGCTCCTTGAGTCTTTTAGGCCATGCCTCATCAGACTTAAGGTCAGAAACTCACCTTAGTTCTTATGCCTACTGACTTAGGCAAGTATCCCCAGGGCTCTACCTCTACAAATGGAAAAGAAAGTCAGTGAAAATGTAAAACTGAAAGTATTTTCAACTCCTCCCCTCCCCCATCATGCTTCTCTAATTCTGAGCAAATGACAATGCTAAAGGCTAGAAAAGTAAGAGAAGGCTTCAAAGCTAGTAACCTTTGTCTCACTCCACTCTGTCCCAACCCTGTAAGCAATAAATCACAACCTGTGCAAAGGTATATTTCTCTCTCTCTCTTTCTCTTTCTCTCTCTCTTTCCCTCCCTCCCTCTGTCTCTCCCTCCCTCCTTTCCTCCTTCCCTCCCTCACTCTTCATCCTTTTTTCCCTCCCTTCCTCCCTCCCCCTTCCATCAGTGGTTTAGAAAACGAGTGTAAATGACATAAAGTCATAAAATGTTACAGTTGGAAGGGAATTTATAGACGATGTAGGCCAACTTCTTTTTGTCATGTGAGGAAACTAAGACCCAGCGAGGTGAGTGACTTGATCACAAACAATGTCAGAACTGGGATTAGAAACCAAGACACCTGTCACACTTGAGAAATAGAGGACATTTAAAAAAATATGTATGGACCAAATCAGCAATGAATATTTAGGAGGCTACTGTGGTGTAGTTCAAGGCAAGAGGTGATAAAGGCACGAACTATCATATTGTTGTATTACATATCACATCTATGTCATGCGTGTTTTCTAGTAGTATGCATATGGATACATAGAAATATACATATATTATGTGTTACATATGAGATAATTATATGGAAGGCAAAGATATATCAGTGGGCTTAAATAGGCTTTTGCCTAGTACCAAGAATAGACTTATTGCATATCAAAAATGCCAAAAAGAAAATATAATGTAAGAGATATACGATCAGAAGAAAACAAACCAGTTACATAGCAAGACTAGAGGATAACTGACGGAAAACCTGCATGTTGCATTGGTATCCATGCAATCACACAATGACAGAAGACCTAGAGGCCTCCATGGTGCTAGACAGCCCCTCTGGATATTTTTGAGAGGCCTTGGTTAAGACGGCACAGATGAGTTGCTATCAATCACATTGGAGGGAGCGCTCAAATGGAGGGTATTGCAAAAGTCATTGAAGTATCTAAGGAGAAAAATATGTTACCACACACATCCAAAATTGCTATTTTTTCAATGTCTTTCAAACTCAGTAGGAACAGTTAACTTACCCTACTCATTAATTAATTGCTAATGACACAATTTGACATGGAATTAAGTGGCAAAGTGAATTGAATAAAGAAAGAAAAATATAGAAAGACAATGTGCCATAACCAATATTCAGTAATAATAATAGCTATCATTTCTATGATACTTGAAAGTTGGAAAGTGTTTTGCAAATATTATCATATTTTATCTTCACAACAACCCAGGTAAGGGGGGGGTGCTAATATTATCCCCGTTTTATAGAAGAGAAAAATGAGGCTGAGTGGTAAGTGACTTGGTCAGGGTAATAGAGCTAATAAGTATCTGAGGCCAGATTTGAGCCTTCCTGACTCAGGAAGGCACCCTATGCATTGTACCAGTTAGCTGCCTGTAGGCACGGCATTGTAGGCAATTCCATGTAGGCACTAACTTTCTAGAGACAGGAAAATCTAGATTCAGGTTCTGTTTCTGTAACATTCTGTCTTCGTGACTCTTGACATTATGTTCTGCTTAACTTTGTGCTCCAGGAACTCCTGTAAAAGTGTACATTTTTTGGCCTCTGGAGGGCTCAGATTGGACCTAAGTAACAATAGTATCTCTTTGGGCTGGCCCTCCCTCACTTAAATCCAATTCACTCTAAGTCATGACATCACCTCCCCAATGTCATGGTCTTCTTTGGGATGGAAGAACAACAGCAACAACATTGCAAAGAAGGTACCTACTTAGATTGAGAGGAGTTTCCACATCTGAGAGCTCTCTATATCAGTGAAATAAAATCTCCAGTCCCTGTCCTTATACATATATAGATGTAGATAAGTTGGGAAGTAATTGAGGACTGAAAAGGAGGGATGATGGGTGACTGGGGAGGGGAAAGATGGTATTTGAAGAAGAGTATCCGGGAAATGACGGGTCATTTATTTTATATGACACTGTGGCTGACAAACAAAGCAATAGCCCCCGATTTACCCAGAGGTACTTGTAAAATAGAGGTATAGTCTCTGCTGATAATTTCAGAGCTTCTTAAACAAGTACTACTATATGTAATATTATAGGAAATAGGGAAATGAGGGCCCTCTTAGGAAAGGTTTCTTTTTTTTTTTTTAAACCATGGTTCTCTTATTCCCATTCCCATTAGTTTATGAGATAATTAACAGAGAAAATGAGTTTTTTCATTTTGTATTAAATATGTAAGGATATCTAAAACAAACAAAAAGCATTCTGACTCTATTATTCAAATACAGGCTGAACAGACCATGTCATGTCAGAGCAGGGGGAATATATCTCTTTGCCTAAAGATACTTTGGTGTAATAATTTGAGAATTATATTAGTAATGTCTGACATCTCCATATGGGAAAATAGTGAATAATTTTATAAAATGATACTTCCCTTGACAGAAAATGCATCTTGAGCACTTTAATACAATATGAATGAAAATTACACAGAAATATAAGTCTATTCCCATCAGCAATATAATAATATAACGAAGACAGAGGGGACAGTTAATTCTGATGGAGTAGGGCATGTATGTCATACAGCCAAAGATGTATTTCCTACAGATGCCCCAGGACTTAACATTTTCTATATGTTCAAATAAAAAGGTATGGGTGTATTTTTCTCAAGATGACTCACTAGAGTTTCGGTGTAGCTCATAGGCTCAGTGTGTTTCGGAAAGAAACTGCCTCAAGCGACCTTTTTCAACTTAACCCCTCCAAGTCTTTTTCAGCCCATAGCTTAAAAATGCATTTTCAAAACATTCATTTAGGCACAATACATTTTCAGTAATAACTCTGCATAGTTCAGTAATGCACAGGAGCTACATCAGGAATGCCTTTATTAAATTCCCCTTTGAGCTCCAATATTCTTTATTTCCTGTCTGCTGTCATTGAATAGTTTCTGCTGTTCAGTTGGAATCAGTTGCTGGAACATGGTCATGTCAGTGATGACTGTACAGAGTGTCAGATATTATTATTTCATTAATGAGGTAGCTGTAGATCACCAGACATAGGCACATTTTAGAAACGTAATACTATGCTTTATACCCTGTTCTGGGGCTGACTTTGCACTGAGGTATTCAGAAGATTAAAGCTTCTATACAGGAGCTTAATAGCTAGATGATGCCAGAGTAAAGTATGCATTTCCCAGTTTTCCCTGGTGTTTTCCCAGATTCTTTAAACACAACATAAAACAGACAAAAGGCCTCTAGTCAACTGATGTGGCATTTTCATAGTTACTAAATAATTGTCACACTAACAAGCACTGATGTTTGCAGAATCTAGAAGGAATCTAATGAAGGACTTTTCCTTTACTCCCTGAATGCCTTTTCAATATTCTATCCCGATATCTAATTTAAAGACTTATATAAGAAGTGAGAGGTAGCTCTATGTGGTAGACAGGGAAGCAGACTTAGTCAATCAACAAGTGTTTAAATTCTTCCTTTGTGCTAGCCATTGTGCTAAGTCCTGGGTATTCAAAGGGAAAGGGAAGGCAATAAGCATTTATATAGTGCCTACTATTTGCATGGTTGGGCCAGCTAGCACCAGGCCTGGAGTCAGGAAGACCTGAGTTCAAATCTGGCTCTGACACAGTAGCCGTTGCAATGCTGGGCAAGTTACTTAATCCTGTTTGCCTCAGTTTCTTCATCTGTAAAATGAACTGGAGAAGAAGATGGCAAGTCATCCTAGTATCTCTGCCGAGAAAACCCCAAATGAGATCATGGAAAGTTGGATACAACTGGAAAATGAACAATAATAATGTTCATGGCACTGTGCCAAGCTCTTTTTACAAATATTATCTCATCTTATCCTCACAACCACCATGGGACATTTTACAGTTGAGGACATGCCCACGGTCACACAGCTAATAAGTGTCTGAAGCTGGATTTGAATTTAGGTCTTCCCGTCTCTAGATCCCATTCTCTAGTCATTATGCCACCAGCCTCCTCTATATAAAGAAAGGCAAAAACATGGTTCCTGCCCTCAAGGAATTCAGAAGAGTGCAGCCTCAGACACATTGTGATAAACCTCTCAGTCTCCCAGGCAATTTTTAAGGCTCTTAGTTGTAGAGTGGGTGCCAGTCTGCATTGGTAGAAGGAGATACCATTCCATGAGGTCCCTATCCCACAGGAATCACAGTTCTGATCTAAAACAGAGACGTGGGAGAGAGAGGGAAAGGGGATAAGAGATGAAAGAGGATAGGAGAGGAAAGAAGAGTATCCAGTAGCAAGCCTGCCTTAGACTTAGTGCCTTTGACATATACCAACCGTGTGGTCCATGGGCAAGACATTCAACCTTTTCTCTCTAAGACTATAAGTTGCAGAAGAATGGCTAATATGCATTAGTAAGTGAGTTTTCATCCCAGGACTTCCCTAGATGAAAAAGCACAGATTCAGACCCCTCTCCATAAAAAAGGAAAATCCACCTATCTAATCATATAATTAATAATCTCAAACCTCTCCCAACTCTAGAACCTGAATTTTCATCAAATTTTACTAAGGACTACCAATTTCCCAGAAAGCAGCCAGTTTATAGCAAAAGGAAAAAATAATCCTCAAAAATATTGCATCTGCAGCTACATCACCATATCAACCATTCTGCTTTATCCAATGCCTGATTGTCTTTTGGCCTTTAAGAGTTAGGGTTTTGTTTGGTTTTTTTTTTTTGAGCTACAAGAGGGGATGATGAGCTAGACAAATACATTCTCTAGTGAAGGTTAATGAGATAACATCACTGATATATTGGCCAGCAACCCTTGGAATAAACACATGCTCTCTATCATAGCTCTAATTCCAAGAAATGCCACTTTTCAAGTCCTCAGCAGCTTGATAATAGTGTTGGCGTTTCCTATCCTGCTCTGGATCACCAGGTCAATTGTTCCCTGATATTAATACTTTCTTTCCACCCTTTCTCTTTCGAAGATAAATAATGTTAATAACGAAATGGAGCTAGTCCTTCCAGCCCTCCGTACTTCCCCTAATAGGAGTTAGAAGGAAGATACTGACTAGGATTTCATAGTCCCAGACTCTTCAAAATGATATTTAGTCTTGGAAAAGTCTTTGAGAAAGCCCCTGGGTCCATGTTTTTGGTTAAGCAGAGCCCTGTGGAAAGATTTCTGCATAATCATCACACCGCCAGGAGGAGAAGGGCCTACCTTGGGAAGAGGGGTTTGGAGTCTCCTAACATGGATCCCCGAGCGATCCCCAGACCTCATTTTAGATTTCATTTCACCATTCACTGACACTAAACCTGTTACTAGAGCTACAAGCAAGCAGCAAAATTGATTGATTCGAATTTCACCTCTTGTTTCTGCCCCTGCATGTCCTGTAATAAAGATGCTAACCAGCAGTGAAAAGGCCCAAGGGGCAGCAGCCAGAGTGAGAGTGATGAATAGATGGACTTAATATAGTGTTTTACAGTTCCAAAGCACTTGACATACGTTGTCTCATTCTATCCTCACAACAATCCTGTGAAGCAGGCAGTCCGAGTATTATTTTCCACATTGCACAATTGAGGGAACTATAGGATAGAGAAAATAAATGATTTACCCACATTCACATAATTATAGCTAAAATTCACAATGTGTTTAAAAGTTTGCAAAGCATTTCACATATATGATCTTTTTGATCCTCACAATAATTTTGTGAAGTAGGTGCTAGCTATTATTATGTCCATTTTACAGATGGGGAAACTGAGGCTGAGAGAGGTTAGATAACTTGCCCTGGGTCACACAACTAGTAAAATGTCTAAGGTAGGATTTGAACTTGGGTCTTAATGAATCCAAGTTTAGTGCCATAACCACTGGGGTGCCTATCTCTTGCCACAGTTAGAAAGATGGTAGGGTCAGGAGTACAAGCCAGATCTCCACCCAACTCTAGTATGCTTTCCACTGTAACATACATCCTCTCATAGGGAACAGAAGAAAAATGAATTATGGATAGCAGTATTGTTGGCAATGGTAATGACTCCTCATTCACATAGTGTTTTATGGTTTACAAAGTGCTTTATAAACATAAATGCCACAAAATAGATAATCAAGCCTCTATATGACTTGAAACATATTAAGTGTCTTTAGAGATCTGAAGGGTTGTCCTATGGGAAAAGCATTAGACTTCTTCTGGTTGGCCCTAGAGGTTAGAAATTAGAATAATGTGTAAAAATTTTAGGGAGGCAGATAATATGATGCAAACCTTCCTCCTAACAACCCTAACAACTATCCATAAATGGAATGTAGTGTGGGCCCTATCCCGAGAAGTCCTCCACCTGAATCTGGCTAATCAGTTACTAAACATTGTGCAGACTGAATTTGTGTATTGAGTAGCATTGGACTAGGTATCTGAGGTTCCTAATAATTCTACAATTCAATGATTTTAAAAATAATCAAGAAGTGATTGTGCAAATTTTTAGGAAAACAGCCATGGAGACCATTTTCAAATGAAGATTGTAAAAATATGTATGTTATGGCTGTCCTGAATGCTCTGGCCTTTGTAAGTACTGATGTATTTACATCAGGAGGCTAGATAGAGCTGAAGGAGACTTAGAGACAGATGTGCTGGTAAATGTTTAACAACTGGCTTTCTGGGAGAAAAATGGTACACGACATTCTTTTTCAGTATAACTTGCCTTATTAATATTTTTCTCCATCATTTTCTTAAGTCAAGATAATCAATAAAACAATAAATCAAACCCTGATTTGCTGACATCTGAGGTGAAAAATGGCCACAATGAAAATTTAACAATTGTCCCACCAGGTGCTGGTACAGGCTGGCTCAAGCTTAGAGATCACCTAGTTAGATCTCTTTGTTTTGCAGATGAGAGAACTGAGGCCCCATGGATTAAATGGCTTGCCCAAAGTCATTTAGGTAGTAAGTAGTAGAATCAAGATGCAAACTGGTGAGGAGCATCTTTCCTTTGGGTTTCTTTTGCCCCATTTCCCCCAATTGTTGTTTTTTTTTAAGTGAGGAAATTGGGGTTAAGTGACTTGCCTAGGGTCACACAGCTAGTAAGTGTTCTGAGGCCAGATTTGAACTCAGGTACTCCTGACTCCAGGGCCGGTGCTCTATCCACTGCGCCACCTAGCTGCCCCTCCCAATTGTTAATGTGACAAAATAAACATGAAGGAAATCTGCTCCTCTACAGTGACCAAAGCTTTGGAATGACACATCCTCTACCATTCTGACTCATAAAATCATAGATTTAGAGGTCATCTAAGCCAACCCCCATTGAACCAATGTGGACTCTGAGGCCCAATATACTTAAATGGTTTCTACCAGGGACTCACAAGTAGTAAGCAGCAGTCAGGATTTGAACCAGGGTCTGAGGATTCATAAGATCTTAGAATAGGGGCTAGAAGGGACCTTAGAGATCTAGTCCTAGTCTCTCATTTCCCTTTTCCTTTTGATTCTAAGTCCCCCCACTTGGTCTACTGCATAATCCTTTTTTTTCTTGGGGAGTCCTTTTTACCTTGGTTCACTCCCTTAAAGGAAATTGTTTTATTCTCTTTTACCCCTAGGAGTAGAATAATAAATATAAGTAGTTCTATTGTATTTTTAATCTTTAAATAATAACAGAAGTCTCTTGAGCATTCCAACTTGGCATCTCCATTAAATTAGTGAAGAAATTATGTCAGATCAGGACCTTGACTTCTGCTTCTACATATTTGGTGATTTGGAGCTGATCTTATTTGGACGTCTACACTACAACCACAATGTGGCTTTCTAGGGTGTGTTGGGAGGCCAACACACTTCATAAATCAACAGGTGCTTTTGAAGGTGGGTATTTTCCTTCTCTGCAAATGATTCAGGCATCAGCTTTATTCTCTTTTGACTCAAAATATTTTGCATTGGAATTTTGGCCCATTGGCTCAAAATAATTTTTCTTTTTGGGACTTTCAAATCCATAGTCTGAGCATATATAACAGTATGCTCTCTAGGCTGGCCAGGGCAGCTTTGTTGAATGAGTTTTTAAAGATTGTCCACTTACCCAACTTGCTCATCAATTCAATATATTTTGATTAAGAACCTATTAAGTGAAAGGTCCTACCTCTAAGGCACTCAGGGTTTGGGAAAAGAAAGGTACACAAACAAATAGTTTCGATACAAGAGAAAGTGAAATATGTAAAAGACATCTCTAAAGAAAGTGCTATGAGAAGTTTGAGGAGATAAATCATTTTCACTTTTGTTGGGGGCCTCAAGAGGAATACCCTGAAAAAGGCAAACCTTTTTTTATGAAAAATCTTATAAAACCCTATTTTTACCTTCATTTTTCTTGAATATTATAGACATTAAGTTCTTTTGTTTAAAAATATTTTATTGTTATCTTTTGCTTTTATATCACCCACATTTCTTCTAGTATTCCTCCTCTTCCCCCCTCAGAGAGCCATCCCATATAAAAAAGAATATTTTTGGTTTTGGTTTTGGTTTTTTGCAGGGCAATGAAGTTTAAGTGACTTGCCCAAGGTCACACAGCTAGTAAGTGTCAAGTGTCTGAGGCTGGATTTAAATTCAGGTCCTCCTGACTCCAGGGCTGTGCCACCTAGCTGCCCCTAAGAAAGAATATTTTTTAAAGAAAAAAAGAGGAAGAGAGGGAAAAATCAGCAAAACTGATCATTTCATTGGGAAAAAAATGTGAAATGTGTGCTCACGTCAATATTTCAATGGATCAGTGAGCTTGAAATTGGTATTCTCTATACAGGTATAGACCAAAGAGTCACCCCTATATGCCTTTTGATTCTCTAGGATTCTCATTCATTTTCTTCAAAGGATTGGCCCATATAGTAGAACCCCATCTTTCCCTTCTCGAACTCATTCTACATATTGGAGATACCAGTAGTAGCTTTAGGTTGTCCATTTGTTATCCTTCTTTTTTTTGCTGCATGGCTCACTTACCACCTTTTCTGATGATACACATTTCCGCAGTGATAATCCTTACAGCATTCAAGATAAAATGAAAGGTTTTGTGTTAGAAAGTGACCTGATGTTGTAGAGACATTGGATCTGGTAGTGGTGTACAGGATGGCTTTGAGGAACCAGAGACTTTAGCCAGAGAGGCCAGAGGGGTTAGAGTTAGAGTCTCAGAAATAATCTAACCCAACACTCTCCCCTTCCCCCAATTTTACACATGAGGAAACTGAGGTCTAGTGACTCACCTAAGTTATCATAGCTAATAAGCAGAGCTGAAATGTGAACCCAGGTCTTGACTCCAAATCCAGTGGTCTTTCCAATACATGTACCATGCTGTATTCTGTTTATAAGTTATTGCAATCCATGAAGTGTTAAATAATATGCTCTTGGAATAGTACAGAAATGGATTTTTAAAAAAAAAGTTTTGAAGATAAAAACAACAGACTTTGGCCATTAGGGAAGAGTCCATGATGACCCTCAGATTTCAAACCTGGAAGATAGGGAGAAGAGTGACAATATTTTGGATAATAATAGAAGTTGAGAAAGGGAGATACTTTAAACATAGGAATCCCAGAAATCTTTCTTCATGATCATTCTCTTCAAGGGAGGAGATTTGGAGACAGGGTTGTTACATTAAGGTCATATGGGATGACCAAAGGAACCTCAGAAATCAAAGAGAAACTGGAGGAGTTTGTCCTTCAAAGTTAAAAGTAGAATTACTGAGCCACATAAAATGCAAAACAGCCCCTTCCTGATGTCTTATGGTGATTTTTGAACCTTGCCCACACACTGAATCATCATAATATAAATGTCACCCAGGGAGGGTTCAGTAACTAAAGGGAAACAACAGGATGTCAAGAGAGCTTGCTGTAGGGCTCATCAGCTTTTGCAAGACCATTGACTTACTCTTCCCCCTTCACGTGAATATAGACAGTAGATGGCAACTAATAGGGAGTATGTGTAACACTGTGTTCAGAGGTGGGGAGCAGTGTTGCTGAGTCCATCTGCCAAAAGCCATCTGATTAAATTGTGGAAGACACCTAGAAGAATGGAAGCTCTACTTTAAAATAGTCCAACCAAGATTCTACTTCTGGGCATATATTCCAAGGAGTTAAAGACTGGCAGAAAGATCACATACCTTTCATAACATTCACAGGACTTTTTTGTAGGATCAAAAAAAGGACCCCAACAAACCAAAAACAAAGAGGGTGCTAATTGAATGGGGAATGGTTGAGCTAATTGTAGTATATATAAATTAATGGCCCATTATTGCATTTTTTTTGGTGGGACAATGGGGGTTAAGTGACTTGCCCAGGGTCACACAGCTAGTAAGTGTCAAGTGTCTGAGGCCGGATTTGAACTCAGGTCCTCCTGAATTCAAGACCAGTGCTTTATCCACTGTGACACCTAGCTGCTGCCCCCCACCCCCAGCCTGGGCATTGCATTTTAAGAAACAACAAATATGAGAAATTCAGAGGAAGGTGGGAAAGCTTGTATGGAGTGCTTACTCTATGGCTAGTATTTTGCTATGTACTGGATTACAAATACAAATATAATGTCGCCCCTGCTCTCAAGGAACTTATATTCTATCAGGTGAAACATGTCTAAGGGAGCAGTGCCCATAGATTAAAGGAATGGAAGAGTGAAGGAATCAGAACAATATTCACAATGACTACAATAATGTAAATGAAAAGAACACTAAGGAAGCCGAACGAACCCTGAGTCATTGTAATGACCAATCTCAGCCCAGAAGAAAGCAATTCCCTCCTTTCAGTAGAGAGGTGGGGGGTCAGGATGGGTCACTTTATCAGTTTTGCTGAACTGTTTTTCTTTGTTATAAGTGCGGACTTTTGACCATGGTGGTGGTGTTTGTGTGTATGTCTGGTTTGGAGCTCTACAGAAATGATTGTAATGGGAAAAGAAAAGGAACCAGTTAAACTTTTGTTTAAAGGAATGTAAGCTCCCAGAGGGCAGAAACAATTTTTCATTTGTTTTTGCATCCTAAGCACTTTTTTTGCCCCTCTTAACATCCCCAAGTGCTTAGCGCTATGCCTACACATAGTAGGCACTTAATAAATGCAAGTAGACTGAGTTAGTTGGCTGACAGCACTTAGAAGATAGAATGGTATAATGGATGGAGGGTCCCCCTTGTTGTCAAGTCCTATCTCTTTTTTTTCTTTTTTTTTGGGGGGGGGCAGGGCAATAAGGGTTAAGTGACTTGCCCAGGGTCACACAGCTAGTGTCAGGTGTCTGAGACCGGATTTGAACTCAGGTCCTCCTGAATCCAGGGCTGGTGCTTTATCTACTGTGCCACCTAGCTGCCCCATCAAGTCCTATCTCAAACCACAGGCAAGTCATTTAGTCTCTTATTGGCCCCCATATAATTGAAACAATGTTTAAATTACTGATGAGCAAGTGGAAGGAATTTACAAACCAGGGAGTTTCCTGCACCTAGCATAGTTCCCAGCTCAGCACAACGTTTGGCCCATAGTAAGAGCTTAATAAATGCTTATTGATTTGACCAATGAAATCCTAGTCCCCGGTTTAAAAAAAACAAAACAGTATCTATCACCACATATTGTACACAGTGGATTCCCAAGAAGTGCTTGTTGTATTGGACTATTTATTTTATTTCATATTTCTAGTCAGGAAAGATGAATGTTGGCCCTTTTATTTCTTCTGTTCACATTTGTCCCTTACTTTTCTGCCTATTATGGAGAGTAGTTTCAGGAGAGCTACTTGTAGGACTATACTAGGAGACATTGGTCTCCTCACTTTCATTAAAGTAAAAAATATTGAGGAAAAAGCCCGACCTAGTGGGTTGTTCATAGGATTTGGAACTAGAAGGGACCTTAAACTTTATCCCGTTGTTTACTAGATAGATTTTTTAAAAATCACCATTTTACTAGATAGAATTTTTTAACCCACTAAATTTTACAAAAGAAGAATCTGGGGCGCAGAGAATTGCAGCAACTTATCCAAAGTCACATAGTTACTAATTAAGAAGAGTTAGTATTTGAACCCAAGTCCTTAGGTTTTTTTTTCTTTTTTCTTTGTTCTTGTGGGTCAATGAAGGTTAAGTGACTTGCCCAGGGTCACACAGCTAATAAGCGTCAAATGTCTGAGGCAAACATATTAATTAAATTAAAGAAATTCAGAGTAGCAGCACATATACTTATAATTTAACCTTCAGGCATGAGCCTTATACAAGGACAGCAAGTCTCTTTCACAATAAGCAAACTAATTAACTAACCAAAATTTGGGGATAGTTTGAACTTTCTCTGATTCAGATTAGTTGTGACTATGCCTTCCATTAGAATGCAGCACTATAGAATGGAAAGAGCACTTGATTTGGAGTCACAGGACATGGATTCAAATCTCGATTCTGATCATTAGTGAGCTGGGCAACTTTGGGCAAGAATTTGCCCTTGCTTCAATTCCCTCCTTTATAAAATGAAGGAACTATTGTAAAATAATCTGTGAGGAGCCTTTCATCTGTATATCTGTGATTTCTCTTTCCTGCCTTAAAATACCTTCTTCTAGGGATTAACCTTTTTTTGAGAAGTTTTTAGCAATGAACTATTTGCCTCTTAAACTTCCTCTGCAGACCTAAAGTTGTGCTTCCATGATCAGCACAGCCTACAGGTATCCTTTCCTTCTCTAAATTCTTACACCAGATTAAATGGTCAAAGTCAATGAACAAATGGTTTACTGGAAAAAAAAATAGAATCAGCAAATAGAAAATATCAACAGCCATATGATACATCGTTCCAAATAACTAATTCAAATTGAACAACCTGAGGTTTTTTGCCATAGCTAACAATTGGCAAAAATGATAAACAAGCACTGGCCCTGGATTCAGGAGGACCTGAGTTCAAATCCGACCTCAGACACTTGACACTTACTAGTTGTGCAACCCTGGGAAAGTTACTTGACTCTCATTGCCCTGCAAAAAAAATGATAAACAACCAGAAATAATAAATTGTGTCAGTGATGATCGAAGAGAGATACACAAATGCACTGTTGTTATAGCTATGAGGTATTCCAACTATTCTGGAAATGTTTGGAATCATGAAATAGGAGTCACTAAACTGTTTGAGTCATATGAAATGAGTTCATACTCTTTAACCCAATAATCCCAATATAGGACTGTCCAATGAAGCAAGAAGTCACCCTGGATGAAGCAGCAAAGTATCTCAAAGAGAAACATAGGGAGCATCACCCTGGATGAAGCAGCAAAGTATCTCAAAGAGAAACATAGGGAGCAGCATATGCCAGGTGGGTCAAAGCACTACCACCATCCCTTCAACCACTATGTCCCCTCAGGCACATGTGACTCAAGAGTCTTGGGGAAAGCAACATCCTCCCCCCATGTTCACCTCCCTCCCACCAGTCAACTACTTGGCCAGGTTTCCAGACTAGTTCTCAAAACTGGCTTCCAATGGAGGGGCCATCTTCTTCTGCAGGTGATGCAGTCCCAACCTCCTATGCAGCTACAGTGATTGAAGACCCAAAAACATTCTCACCACCAATATCCTTGATCCAATGGTTAATAATTTGGTTTTATCAATGGAAATGACACAAAAGAAAATACATTGCCATCTGCTTTACTACTGAACCTTAAGTGCTACTTGACCTTTTATTTGACTTTCAGCTAAAATGTTCTATATGAGTTGTTTCATATTAATTCCTTGAGACTTCAAGTTTCTCACTTTTCCATTTGTATCCATTGCTCTTAGCTCAGATATTTACACATGGTAAGTGGTTAATATATGTTTTTCATTCATGATTTCATTCATCCATTCATTCATCTGATCTAGCCTCCTTTTACAACTGATGAAATAGAGGCCCAGAGAGGTTAAGAGACTATTCCAAAGTCACATGTAGTAAATAAAAAATTTAGGGTTAGAACCCAGAAATTCTTTCTCCAAATTGAACAATATTTCCATTGCATCACAATGCCTCCCAAAGTGTGGCCCCTCAAATCTTAATCTTTCCACCTGGACATGCTGGGTCCCTGGGCTCAGGGGAAGGAGACAGAGACAGGTTGGTCACCCTGTAGGGTTCTTGTGGAACTTGGTCAGCTGGCACTCCTGCCCAACACCATCCCCAGCCCATTCCCTGGAGCTTCCTCCACCAATGGGGAATGGCTGCTGTGAATATAAAAGACAACAAGAAAATGTATTTTAAAAACAAACAAACCTATAAAGTAATAGAGATGTGAGAATAAGGATAGGGAAAGGAAAGAGAAACTGTATTTCAGATGAGGAAGTAAATGTGACATGTGTGATAGAGGGGCAGTGATGATATTGAACTTCTTTTATTGCTAAGAAAATAAACACTAGGCCCCAATAATGTTAATAATGTACACATACATGCATATGTGTACCCCTTACAATTTGTACTATGCAATTTAGTACTCAGCTATATACCCTGTCTTGTACTTTCCTCTAACTGCTTGATGGATTTAGGCCTCTTTCCCTAAATTGCTTGTAACTTCACCTCCCTGGGTCTCAATTTTGTAATCTGTAAAAAGAAAGGGTTGATGGCTTCTAATGTTCTTTCCAGTTTTAGATCTGGGATCCGAAAAATAACTTGAGGCAAAAGACTGTGGTTAACTCATATCCACTGTAGTGCTGGATAATTCCTGCATGTGTGTGTGTGTGTGTGTGTGTGTAAAGAATGGGATTTAGCATAGGAAAATGTGAGTGTGTGAACTCCCTCCACCATACAAATTAGCACCTCCTCTGAAACTTATAGGCTTAGAAAGTTGCCCAAGGTACTGAGACTTGCCCATGTTCACAAAGCCTTTATGTGTCCAAGACAAGATTTCAACCTAGTTCTTTCTGACACTTATGTTAGCCCTCTGCTGCACCATCCTGTCTCTTTCTGAGGTAGGTGCCAGTAGACTGATTGAAAATAATTTAAACTGAAGGATTTGGAAGAATAATGGTGTAATATAAGGAAATGAAAAAGGACTTTTTGTTTTCCAGGGTATAATGAAGAAATGATAAATAAAAAGAAAAGGAAAAATGGGTGGAGAATTGTAAAAATAAATAAAACCTTTATCCTGAGTTCAAAAAAAGTTTTAATTCTGTACCTTTCACGGGAAATCACACTAATAATAATTAAATAACTTTGGGTCAGAGTGAGATATTTTTTAAAAAGAAGAAAGAAAATGAACCTAAATTCAATAGGTAGAATAATGAGTAAGTTTTAATGAGAAGTGATTCATTTGTCTTCAGTTCTCTGACTGTCTCCACCCAAGATCACTCTACGATTTGGTCCTTTTATGTATTTGTTGTCATAAGCAGGTACCTAGAAAGTTGGACAATGGGTAGAGGAAAGGGGTGTGGGAAAGATGGAGCTTAACTATACAAAGTATTTTGAGACCGTCTTTGACAAAAGTCCCATAGAGATACAAATCATTATAGATGTGATAACTGAAAGGAACCTTAGAAATCATCTAACCGGGGCAGCTAGGTGGTGCAGTGGATAGAGCACTGGCCCTGGAGTCAGGAGTACCTGAGTTCAAATCCGGCCTCAGACACTTAACACTTATTAGCTGTGTGACCCTGGGCAAGTCACTTAATCCCAATCGCCTCACTAAAACAGAAAAAAAAAAAAGAAATCATCTAACCCAATAAGCTCATTTTATTGATGAGGAAACTGAGAATTATACATATTTTAAAAAAAACCCCAAAACAACAACAACAACAAAAAAAAAACACCAAAAAACTAGAGGTCACATACCTAGTTAGTGGAAGAACCAGAGCTTAGAACCCAGTTCTCTTGACTTCTCCATTCTGCTACCTTCTTGTGTGAATAACATTATTGTTGTTTTGTTATTTTGGGTTTTTTTTAATTAACTTGAACTTTACAAACATTCTAGCACATCCCCAGGTGACAATTAATTATGGTTACAACTGCCTATCTCATATAGATTTTGCTTCGAAGGGAAGCTAAGCTACTTCCCTTAGAAATGTCTTTCCTAAATGTGAGAAAATAATGGGTTTTGGAACACCTAGAGGCCCCCCTGTTTGAAGGGATTATATTAAAATTGATTTGATTGACTTTGCTGATTGACTCACTTAAAGTTGACTTGATTGAAACCACACCTACCTCAGACCCTGGCCCTCAGGGGATATGTTCTTTGAACTCTGACCTCATGCACATTCTGCTCATGAACCTCCCTCAAGTTCAGTGAACCAATGGATCTGGGTGATACTAGCCAGTTATCTTGAAGCAGTATATAAGGACCGCCTCTCATTAGGACCTACAGGAAGCTTCCGGTCACACAGGGAGAGAGACTTCCTTTTTTGGCCTAAGACTCATAAGTGAAGGCACCTTTTTCTCTCTTCTTCCCTAGATCTTTCCTAACTTCCCTAGGCTTTCCTAACTTTCAGGGCAATGTATTCTATCTTTACTAATACCTAATATGCTTTAATAAATGCTTAATGCCCCAAAACTGGTGCTAAAGCTTGTAATTTATAAGTAGCAATATATTAGAACCTCCACCTAATTTTCCCTAAACTTGGGATAGAAATAAGGTGACCACATATAGTTTTACTCGCTACATAAATCTATCCCAGACCAATGCACAGAACCCTCTCAGTTCCTGATAAGGCTTTGTCTTTTGGGGCACCTTCTTATCTCAGTGTGGAGGGATTTATATGTGTAAACTCCTTTGAGAGAAAATTGGAGTTATATGAGTAAATCCAGAGTGTATCCAGATAGGGTTATATTTTTATCCCTAACAGCCTAACCCTATCTTAATGTGCTGGGGATTTATGCATGTAACTTCCATTAGCACTCAAAGGACTCCACAGACATAAATCCTTTCACATCAAGTTCAGAAAACACCCCTGAAACTTTGAAAACCTGGCTGAACTGATTGGCAAGCAGCTTTTAAATCTGGTTGGTTTCCTATGTTGGCCCAATATTTGAGGTATCATAGTTAATATTCTTGTAGGGTGGTGTTTTTCCTTTGGGCTTTGAGACCTTTTAAAAAAATTCTATAAAAGCAGCTTTATCTTTTTGGGGCCATGGAGTATTTCTGATTTTTCAGAGTCTTCCAACAGGAAAATGAATTAGCTATCAGAGTATTTATTATTCATTACATGTCCACATGTGAATGATGCTGGTGACCGATGTAGGTAATTAAACTGAAAGACAATAAAAGCATTCATTGCAGGCATCATCAATGCCAATCACTTCTTCATTGTGTAAGCCCTGGGATTCTGCTTAACAAAGCATGACTTCAGTGTGATGTCACTTTGAGGAGCCAATCAAAAATGTTGTCATATGCACAGTGATAATTTTTTTCTTCAGGAAAACCCAAGAATAGGCAGGCAGCAGATCTGCAGTAAAAATGTGCCTTATACCTCCTCATCTTTTGGGAGGTAGTACTTTAGTGATCTGGGACCTAATTAAAAATAAAACACTATAGGTTGCTATGTGTTTGGGAGCTCTAGTGAGAAGCTATTAAGGTAAAATTAAAATACTCTCTAAGACATTCCTCTTCCATGAAAAATAATAATTCAAGCTCTTCATATTGTGGGGCAGTTTACCAAAGCGAAAGGAAAAGAAAAGGATAGTTTAGTTGCTTAATGATTTTTAAGGCTGGGTCAGGTCTCTATAAAGCCAAGCAAAGACAATTGGTAGAAGAGAGGAAAATTCAGTTAGAAGATTTGGCATCATGAAAATAAATATTCTGTCTTATTTCCCCCTCTTAAATTAATTTCAGCCCATCTTCTTTATGGATGTAGACACATTCTAAATAACCAGGTATTGACTGTCAACTTGGTTTCAACAGGAGCAGAGTGACAAGAGGTGTAGTGGAAGCCCTTCCATGAAGAATGTGTGGAACTGAGCTGTGTTCTGGACACTTCTGGTGATGCATGTGGGACCTCAGCTCTGTGCTTCTTGGGATGCCCCTAATACATGTGTAAACTAAATGAAGAAACCAAATACTGTAATCCCATTTCTTGACAGTGAGAAGGAAATGCTGGGCTTGCCTGAAAACGAGTCATCTTTTTGAGCTGACTGAAATTTGATTAGGTTCATAGACCAGTAGTTAGAAGTTAAAGAAGAGGTCATCTCGTCCAACCACCTCCTTTTCTGGACAAACTGAGGCCAATAATGGTTAAGTGACTTGGTCAAGATTACAATGCTAGTAAGTAGCAGAGCCAATGATAGTAGCCAGCCACAAAGCTATGATACAATTATACTGTCATATTAGAGAGATAAGAGAACTCAAAGAATGTTCATTTGGATGGGGAGAACAGTAATCTTGGATTCACTACCTCTATGTATTAAATCTGAAATGGTTTAGGTATCCTAACTATATTACTAATGTATTCTGTGTCCAGTATGAGCTGTTTGGCTACAAGCCATTACTGAAATACAAAGTCTTATTTGTGCCAATATACTTCTTTACTTGAGGTATTCATTAATTCATTAGTTCACAAAAGATACCTTACAGAAAATTCAAGCAAAAGGATTCTTCAATTGATGGTAAAAAATCCCTAAATGCTCTTATTCACTGATTATATCACACAAATATCATCAGACCTCTTCTACTACTAAACTACTTTCAAAGCCTCCTCAGGGATAACTACAGCAATGGTAAAGAAATTGTTCTACCTATTCACACTGAGAAAACAACATGGATGAAAAATGTAAAATTCTATATGTTCCCTGAGAGGCGGCCTTTTGAATTAGTCCATCAATACATGTATCTTGGATAGGTCCTGTAGCTTCAAACCTAATCTTTCCCTTAATGCCTCTCAATGACATTTTCTTGAAAAGAATGACTAATTACTTTGATTTAGGAAGGATATTGCTTTTCTGTTTTGAATATTCTGCCTTAGGAAGGAGAGTGACAAATAAAATTACAGGAATCTTGGACATCAATAGCATGGTTACATAGGTACTAAGAAGCAAAGTGGAATTCAGACTCATCTTCTGACTGAAGATGTATTTCACTTTCTAATATTCTTTACATCTCCATTTTTAAAGTTGGCCAGGCTGGGATTTAGATATGTGAGCTGACATTTAAAATGTTGTGACTTAGATAATAGACAGGTAAGGTGGCTTTTCCATCTTTTTAAGAAACATAAAAGGTATTGTACAATTGGGCATCTAGGTGGTACAGTGGATAGAGCACCAGGCATGGAGTCAGGAAGACCAGAATTCAAATCCAGCCTCAGACACTGGCTGTGTGACTCTGAGCAAGTCACTTAACCCTGTTTGCCTCAGTTTCCCACCTGTAAAATAAACTAGAGAAGGAAATGGCAAACCACTTGAATATCTTTGCCAAGAAAACCCTAAATGGGGTCAAGTAGGACATAATTGAAACAAATGAACAAACTGTGCAATTACAAAATAAAAGAATAAGTCTGTATTTTTTTAATGTAGAAGTCAAGCAGAACTTATAAGGATAGGCAAATAGACTGAAGCTTTCTTAGTGGAAATCCCTTAACATAAATCCTGCTACCATAAAATACTATAAAAGCTTTTCTTGAAATTTCCCAGTTGCCAAAACAATCCTTTTGGCTCAATCTGACCTTTTAACCAACAAAAGAAGCGTTTGAAGAGTGCTGACTGCATCAAGATTTGCAAAATCCCTAACTGGTCACATGAACACTATCATCATTACCTTTTCTTATCCACCAATGCACATAAACATACAAACTCCTGTGAAAATATTCCCCTTTGTGCTTAATCATGGCTGATTGAACTACACTGGCCGTAAGTCTCATGGTCATGATGGATGTTGACATTTTGCTGTTGCTGCCGGGGCCATTGGTATATGTAGGGCCATCTTGTCTTTTGGATCAGGGAGGACTATTACTACCATATAGGGGGGCTAGAATGAAGGTAGTTGATTAACAAAAGATGCTGTGTGTGAATGTATGTGTATGTATGCCAGAGTCCAGAAGAGTACCTGGCACAAAACAGATGCTTATAAATGTTTATTGATTAATTGATATAGATATGTATGTATATACACATTATCATCTGTCTATCTACTGACCATCTATCAGTTTCTGTGCATGTATGTATATATGCATATTTTCCTGAATCTATTACTTTTTTAGTGTAGGAAACTCCTAGAAAAACACAACTCACCTATCAATGCTGATATCTGCAGCTTATAGTCATAGCAAATTGCCTGTGACACAGAAAGGTTAAGAAACAGTACAAATCAGAGGTAGGACATGAACCCATGTGATTCCAGCTCCAAGGCCAGGCCTTTATCTACTATACCATGTTGCCTCTCTAATGAACATCATAAAATGAGAAATTAAACTTCTTTTTTTTAAAAAAATAAAAGTATTTTATTATTTTCATTACATGTAGAGATAGTTTTCAACATTTGTTTATATAAGATTTCCAATTTGAAAATTTTCTCCTTCCCTCCCCTCCCTCCCCCCCTCCCCTAGACAGCAGGTAATCTGATATAGGTTATATATACACAATAACATCAAACATATTTCTGCATTAGTCATGTTATAAGAGAAGAATCAGAGCAAAAAGGAAAAACCTTCTTTTTTTTTAAAGAATGCAGTACCAGCAATCAGCCTGTTGACTGACATAGAGTAAGTTGAGTTTCAGTTTCTTAGCGAAGCATAGCAAGGTCTTGGCAAATAAAGCACTGCGATGGAACTCAGGAACCCTGGGTCATGATTTGGATGCCTTCAAAATCTCTAATGTTCCTATATCACTTAAAAAAATATAATACAATATAATATAAAAATACAATACAAAATATAATACTGTGGTAAGAATTATTTGTGATAAAATTATTATTGCAACTGTAGTTGACTCACTTGGGAGGGGACACACCTGGCCCACCCTGAAGTTACATATACTACTGAGGTCAGAAGGAGAGCTCTCCATAGGCAGTTTTTGAAGGACCTCACCTTTCGGGGAAGGAGGATTGAACGCTCCATAAGGGGAGGCAGAGGTTCTTCCGGAACGTGTCCAGGTTTTGGTGAGTTAATTACCAAAAATCCTAAATTCCTTTGAATTAGCTTAATTGGAAATGATCTGGGGATTGCATAGGCTAAGTTTAGAGTTAAGAGTATTTATCTGTATTTCTCTTTTCCTATTTCCTTGTCTTTGATTTTTATTAGTTTCACCTTTGTTGTATAATTAATTCCCAAGTAATAAAATCTGATCCTTTTGTGAAGTAAAGCGTAAAGGCTCCTTTCTTATTGGCCTGGGAGAAATAGCTAAAAAGGGCAGTTCAGAGGGGAGGGTGAACCTAAAAGGTCCCTCATACTTCCAGGACCCCAATATTTAGGTGAGTCACCCAATTAATGCTCCATATATCAAATTTTGGCCCTTGCAATACAATAGTAGGATGGGTAGACAGTTTCTAAAAAATTTGGAGATTCTTAGAAGCTTCTCCGCTCCTATAAATGTGTACCAATCCACAGGAGCATCATGTGGCCTAAAAAACAAGAGGGGTAATAAAAAAGTCACTTGAAGACACAGAGAGACTTATTGAATAAGACTACTTGTTTATCTCTTTTTTTAATCAAATATTTAGTCAGTTCCACCAATGTACAAGATACTGTGCTAGGTGATGGGATAAGGAGATGAAAATTAGGTCATTGTTTTCAAGGAACCTATAGGTTCCAAGGGAATGCAGTATGTGCATAGATAAGTATATTTATATGCACACATACACGCACAGAGAGAGGTATGCTAGAACTAGCTTAAACCAGCTTGGGAGAGTCAGTTATTACCTTTTCAGTGTGAGCATTTACCTCTCCAAAAGTGAAGAGCACAACAAATTGAGGATTGGTTTATTATTTTGTAGATTGTTCAGACTAAAGAAAGTCATATAGAAAATGTTAATAATATGGATTAAACTTAGAAGTGTGTCATTCCCCCCTCCCCAAGTTGGTTGTTAAAATTTACTACCATATCACTGTACACACACACACAATTGTGTGTATATATGTATGTGTATATGCATGTATGTTATATATAATGTATACTATACATGTCAAATATTTAATGCAAAGTAATTTTAATAGAGATGTTGCTAGGGAATAGGATTATTATCTATCTTATCATTCTCCCTATTTTACTTAGGCTAGAGGAACAGGGGCTATTCACTGACTAATTCTATTAGTTATCAGCAATGACCTGCTCTCTTTCTGGGTCCAGTTCATCCCTCCTCAGGCAACATGGAGACCCAGAGTATCACTAGATTGGCTTTAACCCTACTTGAATTCAGAATTCCTGGGCTCAAAACTCCATCAGCTTCAGCTTCCCTGTCAACTGGGATTATAGTCTTGGGCTGCCACATCAGGATTATCATGTTTCTGTGAGATCACTTTCCCTCTAAGTAATGATTCCATTTACCTTAAGGAAATATTGTAAATTCAGGATTCATTTCCTTAGCCTGGTCCATGGGTTTCTCCTTTGTAAGTCTCTAGGTCCCAACACCTTCAACTTCCAGAAGCCAGATACTAGATGTTAAATGAGGGGTCAGACTTCTCTATTTTTTTCTCTGAAGACTAGGTCCAGCCTCTGTCTCTGAAGTTTTGTTTACCTACTTCCAAGATAACTCAGAAAACAGTTTCTCTGTCTTTTCTTTGCTGGTGAGAGACAGTGTCAGATTGGAGATAGGATGGGGAGATCAGATGTCAGAGCCAATACAGAAGTTCATGGGAAGGTGCTGGGGGAAGCCAGGAAACATAATTGGTGTGTTCTGGTGTGTGGGGGGCGGGGCACTTTGCAGCCTTCTTAGGAATCTGAGACAGTCAGGCTTAAGTCACTGACACAATGGTGGGCAAATGAATTTGGACTTGGTGCTTTCTGAGGCTCCCCATTTGGAGAGTTTACCATTGCCACCATACACCCAGAAAGGAAATGAGGATGATACTGTCATCCCTCATCACTTGGTGTACTGATGGGGGATGCCCCTGTTGTCACTACAAATATGCATATACTAGAAGCCATCTCAAAGATGCAGTTGGGTAAATTCTAAGGATCCTTCTTACCAGCATTTCAACTTCCTAAACACAATTCTCATAGCCTGTGATTTTCTGCCAGTACCAGGACTACCCTAGAGGGTGTCCTGAGATGAACTGAAGGGGAAGAGTACTTTTCCATGATTAAACATTATAAAATATTTGCTGTGTGCTGGAGAGGAAGGGTATAACATTAGAGAAACAGACATGGTCTCCGAATTCCCTTTCACATCTAGATCTATGAGCCTACAAATAGGTTCCTGTCTATATGCAGCTTACATTCTAAAACAAGAGAAGAATACCAGCTCATATGTATGTAGCACTTTATAGTTTACAAGGGGCTTGCCTTACAATACTCCTGTGCAATAATGGGTCATAATACCTTTATTCACCCCATTAGACAAATGAGAAAACTGAGACTGAATGTCCAAATAATTTGTCCACAGTCACCTGATTCATAAGTTTTGGAGCCAGACCTCGAACTTGGGTTTCTTGAGCCAAAGGTTAATGTTCTTTGCATTCTGTTACTGTGTCTCTCAGCTACATAGTCCACAGGCAAGTCATTATACAGTAGATTCATGCCAGAGGGTCATGAACACAGGAAAGGGGAAAACAAAGCTCGTGCTAGGTTCCATAATTTGAATTCAGTTGAGAAGTAGCAGCATATCAATAAGAAGACATTCAGTAATATCATCACTTAATTAACAATCAATTTATCAGTTTTAAATAATTTAAACAATAAATTTAATCAATTTACTTAGGAGCTACATTTTATTATTATTATTATTATTATTATTATTATTATTATTATTATTATTATTGCCAAGCACAGTGCTAAGTGCTAGGGATACAAAACAAAAAACAAGACAGTCCGGGAGAAACTTCTTGTTTGTTGTTTGGTCATATCTGACTCGTTGCGACCTTATTTGGGGTTTCTTGGAAAGGGTACTGGAGTAGTTTATGATTTCCTTCTCTAACTCATTTTATAGATAAAGAAACTGAGGCAAACAGGGTTAAGTGGCTTGCCCAAGGTCACCCAACTAGTAAATGAAGCTGGATTTGAATTCATAGAGATAAACCTTCCTGATTCCAAGCCCAGTGCTCCATCCACTGTGCCAAATATATGCCCCTTGGGGAAGACTACAAGTGCATAAATAAGTATGTGCAAAGTAAATACAAGTTGGAGGAGGGAGGCAATAGCAGTTGGGGGCATCAGAAAGGTTTTGTGTAGAAGGTATTGCTTGAACAGGAAGGAAATAAGAGATTGTAGGAGGCTGAAGTGAGATGGTTTTGTATTCCAGACTTAGGGGACAGCCAAAAGCAAGGCACAGAAAAAAGGAAGATGGACTGTTATGTGTGAGGGATAGCAAAGAGGCCAGTTTGGCTGAATTATAGGGTGTGAGAAGGGGACTGATGTATACTAAGATTGGACAGACAGCATAAGGTAAGGTTATGAAGAGTTTTAAAATCTAAACAGAGGAGCTTATATTGATCCTGTAAGCAATAAGGAGTCATTGCAGTTGACTCGAGTAGAGGATGCACAGTGAGTATCGTTCTGCCATATAGGTGGAGGATGGATTGGAGGGTGGAGAGACTTGAAGCAGAGAGACCAATTAAACGACTATTGTAATAGATTAGTTAAGAAATTATTAGGGCCCGGATATTGTGGGTGTGTGTATGGTGGGAATGTCTCATTGTGAGGAGGGAGAAGACAACAACTATAAGAGATAGAAACTACATGATTTGGCAACTTTTATATATCTATATCTATATTAGATAGATAGATAGACAGACAGATAGATAGAGTGAAGGTCAATAAGAATTGAAGATGACTCAGTCTGCAAATCTGGATGACTGGAAAGATGTTAGTGCCTTTATCAGAGTTGAAGTTTAGATAAGGGTTTGTCTTAAGGAAAAAAATAATGGTTCCATTTTGGACATATTGAGTTTGTGATGTCTATGGGTCAATGAGTTGATTATGTAATACTGAACTTTCTGGTATATGGGGTCCCTTCCAACCTGAGGATCCTGTGATACTAAAGTGACAAAATGCAGTAGTGATTGTATATGAGAGAACATCCTAGCGAGATGAAAGAAATCCTTAGAAGACTTTCTGTGGAAGATGGGTTTTAAACTGGATCAGTAATGGTGCTTCCAAAAGGTCCTTTTCAGCCTCTTTCCCAGCAGCTTTATCATGCAGACAATATCTACAGTCTCCTCTTCTGATTGGTGAATTCTTCCCTAGAGCCTCCATTTTAGAAAGTACCCCCGTGAATCTTCCTCATTCTAAAACTACCTTAGCCTCTGACTCCCCTAACTACTTCTTTTTTTTTTCTTTTTTTTTAGTGAGGCAATTGGGGTTAAGTGACTTGCCCAGGGTCACACAGCTAGTAAGTATTAAGTGTCTGAGGCCGGATTTGAACCCAGGTACTCCTGACTCCAGGGCCTGTGCTCTATCCACTGCGCCACCTAGCTGCCCCCCCTAACTACTTCTTAACCTTACCCCTTGTAGTTACCTCTTCCTTTCCAGCTTTTCCAGCTTTTCCAGCTTTTCCAGCTCTTTTATGTGTTGTAAGCTCCTGGAGAGCAGGGTCTGTCTTTCTTTTTTCTTCTATTTGTACTCTCAGTGCTTAGCACAATGCCAGGGGCATAGAACATGCTTAATAAATTCTTTACCCTCTCTTCTTCTGTCCTGTCCTTTTCTCCCCCCTCCCCTCCTGTCGTGTTCTCTTCTCCCCCGTCCCCACCTGTCCTTTCCCCGCTATCTTGCTATATGACTGTTCATTCTTCTGATTACCACTGGGGTTCCTAACAGCAAAGAGTAGAGGTGACCATGATGGCAGTGATGGGAATGCTGATGACAAATTGCATTATGGTGACACACTTTTGGCTGGGACTCATTAGGCTTTACTTCTTTTCCATAGATTTCTTAGATTTGTTGTTCTTCTTAAGAAAGATTACGAAAGAGCAAGAGGGGTCTGAGGTCAGGAAAACAGAATGAGAGAGAATGACATGATGGAAACAGCATTAGATTTGGCATCTTCATGGGTTTGATTCCTCCATCTTCCACTATTACCTGTATGGCCTTGGGCAAGTCATTTTACTTCCTCAATGCTTCTGTTTCCTCAACAATAAGACAAGGGTGGGGGCAGCTAGGTGGTGCAGTGGATAGAGCACCGGCCCTGGAGTCAGGAGTACCTGAGTTCAAATCTGGCCTCAGACACTTAACACTTACTAGCTGTGTGACCCTGGGCAAGTTACTTAACCCCAATTGCCTCACTAAAAAAAAAAAAAAACACAATAAGACAAGGGAGTTGGATATCACTAGATAATCTCTAAAGTGCCTTTTGATTCTAGAAATCCTATGATCATGGTGAGGGGCAGGGGAAGGGACAAGTAAAAAGAGAGGCAGCCATGGCAGACAGATAGCTAAAACCCAAACAGAGTTACAGCTAAGCAGTCTTTACACAATAAAAAGCTGCCTCTCTTTAATTTAACTATCTATTTACTTAAATGTAGGGTCATTATGCCAATGTGTAGATCAGATAATATTATCTATCTTTCTAATCTACTTTTACTTTCTCAAAACACTTAACTGGAATTTAAGAGACTAGTTTGGGCCTTGCCACCAATTTGCTGTGTTACTTTGGGCAAATCACTAATTTTGGGGGTTTCATTTTTAAAGTTATAAAATGAAGGGTTTGGTTAGATATTGTCTAAAGTCCTTTCTAATTCTAATATTGTAGAGTTTTAGGATTAATATGTGGGATTTTCTTAAAACCAAATATAGAATATAACCTACTGCTACTATCCCAGCAGCAGGGAATGTTTATATTTTACTTGGACCAGTTGGGAGAAAAGAGAAGGAAATTCCAGCGTTAAAGGACCCTTAACCACCCTCCATATGTCTCAGCCTCTTTTCATCTCTAAATTCCCTTTAGTAACTATGCTACCTCTTCAGAAGATTGAAACTTCCATATTTGTGTGCTTGTTGGCAATTGTGAATAGCCAGGTAGGCAATTTAGCAAGTGCGATGAAGCATACACGTGAATTACTGATAAACGAATGAAATATTAACTGCCTGAATTCCCTGTTTCTGACCCAGTATCAAAGAGACCCAGTGTTAAATGAATAAAGGAGACAAAAAGAACTGTCTCCCCAGATCAGCTTTATTGTTTGAAATTTGCAGGTGGAAGACAAAAAGTCCAAACACAAACTTCAATGTAAATTTGGATGGTTTTCTCACCTTTTCAATGCTTCAAAAAAATCAGTGGCTTAATCAACATGGGCATTCTCTTCCCTGATTCAGAGCTCAACATATTTATGCCTTTGTAGATATTCTTTATGAGCTGGTACAGTGACTTAAAAAAAGTAATTATCTCTTTTGTTTTTGTTTTTGTTTTTTTTACGGGGCAATGAGGGTTAAGTGACTTGCCCAGGGTCACACAGCTAGTAAGTTTAAGTGTCTGAAGCCGGATTTGAACTCAGGTCCTCCTGAATCCAGGGCTTGGTGCTTTATGCACTGCACCACCCAGCTGCCCCCAGTAATTATATTTTGTCCAACTTCCTGGTGCTGTCTTTCTGCATTTAGCTATGGGGGACCCTCAGATGGCAGATATAACCTATTGCTGTTTCTCTACTTAAAGTTATTACAGATTGCTAAGGCCTACAAGAACCTGGTCCCTCCTCGTATATCCTTTCAGAACCCAGAGTTATCTGCCTCCATGACACATTGAAGTATCAGAGTAGTTCTTCATTGGAAGACCTCTATAACAAGAAACACTATTTTGAGATGAAGGAGAATGTGGGGTGGCAATTGTTGAAAGAATATAGAATCACAGAATAAGAGGATCTCGGAGCTAGAAAGCACCGCTGTGGTCCCAGGTATGAGAATCTGAATCACTCCTGCCTCCCTTTCAAGGGGTCATCCAGCCTCTGCTAGGAGGCCTCTGGCGACAGAAAAGTCCCTTATCTCCCAAATCAGACCGTTCCATTTTTAGAAAGCTTTAATTTTGTCAGAAGGTGATGGCCCAATGGAGACACAAGAAACCAGTGTCTTTCAAGCAGGGAAGCGAAAAGACAAGAAGTAGATTGCTTCACAAGATCCTCTTGCTGATAACTAAAGAGAGTTGCCTCTCCTGAATTAAGATGTTGTCAGGAGTCTGCTCATTGTTAATCAATCACACTTGGGCCTAGTAAAACATAATAAAAGTTTGGTTTTTTTTTTAAACCTACAATAAAACACTTAACTTAAAAGTCCCAGTGAATAGTTCTGGTAAACAGGCGGTTTGTGGGAGTAGATCACTGGCCAAATTGCCAATGAGAGCTATGGGGAATTAAACTTAAGTGGGTATGAATATCAAGGGTAATGTTCCAATTACCTTTTGAGATTGTGTTATATTTGTGGCAATGGTGTTTATGTGGGGTTGGGGGGAGGGATTTGAAAAAAGGCTAATTGACAACCTTCAATGTTGTTGGCAGATAGGTAAGTGGCACAGTAGACAGAATGCTTGACTTAGAGTAGAAAGATCTGAGTTCAAGTTTTGTCACACACTAATTGTGTGATCCTGGATGAGATCCTTGACCTCTGTCAGTCTTAGTTTCCTCTCTGTAAAATAGGGTAATAATGGCATCTACCTTACAGGGTTTCAATCAGGATGAAATGAGATAATATGCATAAAGCATTTTGCAAACCTCAAAGTATTCTATACATGTTAGGTAGTATTACTACAAAGTGTGGGTTGTTGTCCAACTGTACAAGAGAAGTGAAAGTGCTAAACATTCAGACTCTATGTTATCCCTTCCTCTCAATTCTTGAATGGCCCTTTCTATTCTCCAGCTTATCAGAAACAATTAAGTTTCTTTGGGAAGATGGAATAAAAAAATTCAAAGGGAGAACAAAGAAGGACATAGAGAGGAATCCAATCCTGGGTCAGAAGGATGGAGGGTGACATAGAGGAATACGAGGTGAGCAAATGTCATCACCTGAGGTCTCATCCAAAGACTGGCAATTCAGTCAATCTCAGGAGAATGGGTGGAGCAAGGCAATGAAATGCTCAGGGAGGTAGAATTCCATGAGCCCCTCCCCAGCAAGCTGGGGGAAGGGTCTAGATTTTTATAGCCCATCTGGTCCCCCCTCCCTCCTACTCCAATCCCACCTCTTTCCTATCCCCTCCCCTCTGCGTGGAGCTAAAGCATAATCTCTCTGAGCATATTCCATCCCAGAATGCATCCCTTTTACGCACTGGGGGTGCTAAATCTCAATATAAATTAGATGTCAATTACATTCTAAGCAAGGGTTCCTCATGAAAAGCTCCAGGTAAGTAGTGCATGCTCAGGGCTCAGGGATTCCCCTTAACCAGCTTCCTCCAGAGACTGGAGGGCTTCACTATGTTATCTTAGGGGGGCACTATTCCCGAAACTGTTACCCTAAAGGATGCTATCCCAGACACACGCAGAATCCAACTTTCTCACTGGAAAGACCATTGAAACACTAGAGTTATATAATGAGTCTGAGGCTCTTCCCATAATGGGTGGAACTGGATTCTATGAGGAAGAAGTCACTTCCCATACTCCACAAAATAAGGAAGTGGGTCACCGGGATTGAGGGCATCTGTAACTTGTTGAAAAAAGAGAGTCATCGTGGCAATATCAATCTAATCTAATCCAGCAGACATTTATTAGCCATCTACTATGTTCAAGGCACTGTGGTAGTTGCTGAGGATACAATGATAAAATGGAAAATAGTCCTTGCCATTAGAGACCATATACCATTCTACTGGGAGAACATAGCATGTAAATGCACTTAGCATAGTGCCTGGTGTATAGCAGGCTCTTAATAAATGCTTGCGGACTGACCAGATAAGCACATACATTATTTTTTGAGGAGGAAGAGAACACTAACAGCCAGAGAGATCAGGAAAGGCTTCCTAAAGCAGGTACTGCAGGAAGTGAGCCTTGAAGGAAGCCGGGGGGAACTAAGAGACAGAGATAAGAAGAAAGGGACTTCCAGGCATGATAGATAGCTCATGCAAAGGCACATAGATAGGGAATGGAATTCTGAGTTCAGGGAAAAACCGGTGGAGGAGTTTGTTTGGAACATAGAGTATGTGAAGGGCAGTAATGTGCAATAGGCCTAGAAAGGTAGACTGAAGCCAGATTGGCATTAAGTGCTAAAGTGAGAAATTTGTATTTTATGCTAGAGGCAAGTGGGGGCCACTGAAATTTGAATAGGGTAATGACATGATCAAACATGTTTTAGGAAGATAATTTTGCCAACTCTGTATAGGATAGATTGGAGAAGGAATAGAAAGCCAAATATTGACCTAATGTCTTCCTTGAGTACTTACACAGAATGTGATAGAGAGCCTTGTGAGATGTGTCAAACCTGATAGACAACATCTATTTCTGATGATTCATGTAGGGACAAATTATTCCACCAAAATGAATGTGGAAAGCATATTTAGGGATTGCACAATCTGGGGAAATAAGCCAAAGATCTTTGGGCACAGGTGAATTTTCACCACTGCTAGAAGAAGTAATGAGACTTGGGAATCGAATAGATATCTAGAAAGTTGATATCAAACAGTAATATTGGGATTTCTTGTCTGTGGCTTAAGATTTATGCATAGTGGACTCTAGGTTAGGGAAAGAACATATCTATTGATACATGGGAATAAACATATTTACCTAGAGAATTACAGCTCTGATCAAAGGGGCTTAAAGACGTTTAACTATGTTGATGGATCTGTGATCTAGTCAATTTGAGTATTTCTCCCACTGACATAGCTACTGAATCAAGGGCCAGTGCTTTAGCCACTGTGCCACCTAGCTGTTCCTTTCTAGGTTTTTTTTTTTTTTTCAGGGCAATGGGGGTTAAGTGACTTGCCCAGGGTCACACAGCTAGTAAGTGTCAAGTGTCTGAGGCTGGATTTGAACTCAGGTACTCCTGAATCCAGGGCCAGTGCTTTATCCACTGCACCACCTAGCCACCCCCCTTTCTAGGTCTTTTAATATTTTGTGAGTCCAAGGGCAACATTCAGACTCTTTTTATGTCATCCCTCCCTCTTAATTCTTAAACAGCCCACCTGCTTTTCCAATCAGGTATTTCCTTTATACCATTTCCTAATTTGCAAGCCTTCATTGGTAGGAAGATGTAGCCTATTGATGGCCACCATACATCTTTTCATTGTCTTTGATTCTTTAATGATTTAAAACTGAAGGGCATAAATAGGAGAATATTTGTGTTAAAATGGTGAGGTTTTGGGGCAGCTAGGTGGCACAGTGGATAGAGCACCGGCCCTGGAGTCAGGAGTACCTGAGTTCAAATCCGGCCTCAGACACTTACTAGCTGTGTGACCCTGGGCAAGTCACTTAACCCCAATTGCCACACTAAAAAAAAAAAAAATGGTGAGGTTTTCTGTCCATTGGAATTGTGAAAGTGTTGCATAATTTCCAAGATAAAAACCCAACTCTCCTTCCCATGTTAAATTCTGGGCCAGGTCTTAGTCCAATTGCAGTGTCTGTCCAAGCTAATCTTCAGAAGGTAAAAGCTTCACCACGTCATTCCCCTGCCCAAAAGCTTTAAGTAACCATATAGTGTTGCCTCTATAAACTCTATAAACTCTTCAACCTCACAGAAGGGCTTCCACAGTCAGGCTCCAACCTACCTCTCCAGGCTTATCCCACATTAACTTCCCCTCATGTACTCTATATTCTGGGCACACTGGATGACTGACTATTCCAACATACAACAAATGCCCAAGAATCTAAAATGGAAGTCAGCTCAAGAAGGTTGGGACACTCTTGAGAGTGAAAATCTGGGGGGAAAAAACAAGCATAAAAAATTCTAGTAATTAATCTAATAGGGATCTCAGAAGCCATCTGGTCCAACCCCCTCATTTTGACTAGGAGGAAACTGAGGACCAGAAAGATTAAGTGCCTTACCAACCAAGATCACACAGGGGATAAACATCAGAGGCAGGATTTGAATTCAGGCCCTCTGACTCTAGAACCAGTATACCACACTGCCCCATCTTAAGCCTGATGGAAATAGAAGCCCTCTATGGCTTCCCAACTATACCTGCCCAGAGGACTCATTGATGAGCTCAAAACTGCACAGATCACAAAGCTTCCCCAAAGCCCTACTACACTGAATCATTGTGATTCAATGATATTGGTTGTTGGAACCAGAAGATCAAAATACATGGAAAGAACTTTGCAAAACATTGAAGTGCTCTATAAATATGAACCACCATCATCTTTATCTAAGGCTGTAGAAATGGTAGGTCCCACTGTGTTGCAAAGGTCTCATGAATGGATTTGGCAAAAGAATGTCAGGGGCAACTAGATGGCGCAGTGGATAGAGCACTGGCCCTGGATTCAGGAGTACCTGAGCTCAAATCCGGCCTCAGACACTTAACACTTACTAGCTGTGTGACCCTGGGCAAGTCACTTAACCCCAATTGCCTTACTAAAAAAAAAAAAAAAATGTCAGCTGTCTGGAGACTCATAGAGAGAGGTTGACCCCTTGGTGATGAATTCTTTGGCAGAATAGTAACGAGAAATTCTTGTGCCTACAGCAAATTTTGTTGGGGGTGATGAAAAAGGCAGCAGTGGAACAGAGGAAAGTTGAAATATGGATGTAGTCATAGCAGAATAGAGGGCGTTTTATCCCTCAGAGAAACTGGCAAATGCCTTCAAAGATCTCAAGGAGAAAAGTAGGCCCTATGAAAGACAGTGCTATGGGATCTGGGGGTGGTGCCATGGTTTGGCAGAGGACCCTGAGATGAAGCCCAGGAATGACAGATGTCATTGATCAAGTGCCCTCTCCTCATTTTGACAAACTGAGAGAAAGCCTCAGTTGCCTTGTACTGATTTCCCTTTGTTCTTTGGATATGGCAACTCATAAAATAAAGAAAAATTTCAAATGGCTCTCAGTCTTTTACTTAAACAGTAATGGTAGTGAAGGGGATAGGTGCTAGGAATCATATAGTTTTAAGACAATCCATACACTAACTTAAATTGTTAGTATTGCAAATATGAGAGTTTTGTTCAATGAGTAACATACTATTAACAGGACAAAACTATATCAATTTTGATATTATCTCAGCAAATGGAAAAAGGAGACAGTTTCTGTTAAGTGGTAGGAGAACTCACCTCTTTGGAAAGCAAAACAAAGGATTTGGCAGAGTTGGTTACCTTGTGCACTCATAATAAATTTTTTAAAACCATTATTTCATAGGATACTTGGCCATTTCATCTTGTATTGTTCATGGCGAATATAAGCAAAAAGGCCGCCATGAAGATAACTTCAACTTAAGCACCAACATCTATTGCAGAGTATGAAGAAGTAGAGAAATTCTGCAAAGAACTTAACAAGATCCTCCAAACCAATGCTATATATGTACATATATGCATGTGTGTGCATGCGCATGTGTATATACACCTATACACATACATGCATACACACACATATATATATATGTATAAACATAAACACCTCTCTCTCCACACACACACACACACACACACACACACACACACACACACACACACACACACACACAAATGGATGTTACCTAGCTAGCTACTGAGTGACTTTAATGCAAAGGCGAGCTCACTTGAAGATGGCAAAAAAATATGCTGGAAAAGGTAATTCAGGAATAAGAAATATAAGATATTAATAGCTTGTAGAATACTCAGAAACATGACAAGAAGATATCATGAATACTTCCTTTTAGTTCTGGACATTGTAAAAATCAAATAACAACACCAGAAATGAAACTAGCTATGTCTATCTTCAATCAGAAACAACTGATTACTGATGTTAGAGTCATATCAGAACCAAGTGTCTGTGTGCAGTTTACCAACGAGTTACAGCAAAAGACTTAATCAGCATCAAATTAGAAGAAAGGATGAAGATGAGAAACCATGGCATGTAATTCTGACAATTTCCACCTTACCTATCAGACAAGCTGCTGATGCTGAAAACAGAGAATGGAAAAAGGCAAAGATACTGACCTTGAATAAATCTATTGGTGTGCAGTTCCGACTGCCCTTCTTTAAGGTCTTTTTGACCTAGTGGCTGGTTGCTGTGGTGAACGCAGAGGCAAAGGGGAGTGACATTTTATTTGAATCAGTATCCTTTTTGACCTTAGGAATTATATTCTTCTCATCCACTGTTGTTAATAAAGTCATTTTTATTGAATTTTATGGTCCACAGGTGTCTTGTTGCATTCTTATCCCAAGTCTGAATCACTAAACTGGCCTGAGTTAGACCTGGCCCAGAATATATCTTTATCTAAATATAAAACGTTCTACAATTTTATGAGCATTTGAAATGAAACTTATTGATTGTATTCTCTTTCTTTAAAAAATAGACACAACATTTGCTCTGTTCCTGTCCAATAGCACCATGCTCATTCTCCTTGGTTTTTTGAAGATGGCTAATAGCGGCTCACCAATTACATGGACACCACTCCATCATCCCTTTTACCTATTCTATTACTTTTTTTTTTTTTTTTAGTGAGGCAATGGGGGTTAAGTGACTTGCCCAGGGTCACACAGCTAGTAAGTGTTAAGTGTCTGAGGCCGGATTTGAACTCAAGTACTCCTGACTCCAGGGCCGGTGCTCTATCCACTGCGCCATCTAGCTGCCCCTATTCTATTATTTTTGAATGAGGCATATTCCAGTATCATAATCCAGTCATAGTTCTCATTGTCCCAAGTCTCAGTAGACCCTGAGGTTGAATTTGCCTCCTGAATTAGGATCCCTAGTTTACCCTCTATTTATCTATACTTTGTATATAGACATTTGAGTGTGGTTTGATATATTTATACTGTTTCTTAATTTTTCTTATAATATGATGCTATCTTACTCAGCTACTCAAGTAATGGAAATTATTATTTTTTTATGATGTGCTGCTCAGCCTTGCAATTTCCAACTCATAAAATCCAACCACATCATAAGACTGAACAACATGAACAGCTAACTTCTAACTCTGGTATGTACTCTTCAGTAGGTGCAAGACCAGAACAACGTCTCAGCTAAACTGATTATCATTATGAGCATGCTTCTAGAAAAGCATATTCTAAACTGGTTCACAGTACCTTGTCAGTAGGTATTTTGTGGGAAAATTTCTCTGTATTATTTTATCCTCTAAAGTATTAAATACAAGATTGTAACCCTTCTGTTAGAGGCTCCCAATTGAAGGTACACTTTGGATAACTAAATTAATGCTACTCATTACCTCATTGGAATGAGGGATCCCTGGGTAGGAAGAATTTTAAAAAGAGGAGATTTGATCAACTTCTCCTCCCAATTTCAGTTCCTTGATTTGAAGGCAAATACTTCTCCAAATAGATAAGTGTGTAGTAACACTGCATTTGTACCAAGCAGTGAAAAAGGAGATTCACATACAAAATATTTATGTAAAGTTAGCTGAAAATGTGAGTGAGGAATAGACTTCTCAATCTGAGTTCAGACTGGGGAGATGATATGGCAGTTGCAATGGGACAGTAGATTTAAAGAAGGCCTCCTGGCTTTTCCCTTTTTAAATAGGAAAAGTCCCATCTCTCTTTGTTAGGAAGGCTGCCCCCTTTTAGGGAGCTCCAGGATGATTTTTGTGGAGCAAGGTGTTATCTTCCACTTCTGCTTCTAGATCTCTACTTCAGGAACACAATAATTGGTTGAGGAGGATAAGAGAATCAAACTGGAATGCTTCTTGATTTATTCAACATTAGTTAATGAGGCAGCTGGGTGGCACAGTAGATGAGTGTTGGGCCTGGAGTCAGGAAGATTCATCTTGAGTTCAAATCTGGCCTCAGACACTTACTAGCAGTGTGACCCTGGGCAAGTCATTTCACCCTGTTTGACTTAGTTTCCTTAACTATAAAATGAGCTGGAGAAGGAAATGGCAAATTGCTCCAATATTTTTGCCAAGAAAACCTCCAATGGGCTCACAAAGAGTCAGACACAATTGAATAATAACAAACAAACAAGACCCCAGCTAACAAGGAACAAATGGAAGGTTCAAGTTCTAACAGGCTATCCAGGTCCAGATGAGTACTTTATCTATGAAATTATTCCTGGGAAAAGAGGGGGAGAGCTTTTCAGCTAGTTTTAGGGGTGAAAGCAAAGAGTAAAGGACAATTAAACACTTACAGCATACATACAAATTATCTGTCAAGTGCCGGGAGAATGTCCTTGGGCTATTCACTCAAGTGAAGAATCAAAGGCCTTATAGAAGTGCTTATAGTTTCCCATCCTTACACTCCCTTCGGATTCTAAATATGAATGCTAACTCAGAAGCTGTGGAGCAAAGGGAATAAAACTTCAATACACAAAGATCCTAGTAAAGACCTTACTTATCAAAATAGCTATGTGTAAATAGGAGTTTGTGCATCCCAGAGCAAGAAATATTGATTCATTTACATTCCTCGGAGTAAGGAAGAACAACTGCAGGTACAAAACTCTAAGAATCAAAACCATATCCTTATATACATCATAAGATGGTGTATAAAAGTGCAGAGACCTGGCATTAAGGAAAGCATTGTAGCAGTTAAAGTTTTGTTGTCCTTACATCAGGCACTTCTCACTTCTTTGGCTCAGTGTTGTTCCCACCACAACAAAATCTAGGAAATTCTCTATCTGACCCCACTGAGCATGTTGTCATTAATCTCCCTTTTAAAAAAAAAAGAAACCAAGGTTCACAATTTCAAAGAATGAACAGGTTTATTTATGGGTCAAAGAAAACAAATAGAGATCACACAGAGCTCATGGGCATAACAACCCACCTATGAACGCCCTCCCAAGAGGCCTGTATAGCCTCCATCTCTCCATGTCCTGCTCTGGGTGGGCTCCCGGCAGGTGTTCTTTCTAGCATGGCTCATTAGTGCCTGTCTTCCACTAAGGCTTTTGCAGTCTATCCTTATTGGCAGTTTGCTCCATGATTCCCCTCACTAACTGTGGCATTACTCTTTAATTTGCTTGCCATCATCCACAAATTCCATCCGCTGGTGCATTTGTTGATCTACAGCTTCCAGAAGAGGATGGCACTGTTGCATCCTAGCACTGCTTGTTATTTATGTGGTTCCTCCATTGTCTTCTTTCCAGAGTTATGCAACATGGAGCATATGTTCTCTTTTGCTAATATATGCCATGTCTTATACTTCATACTATATTACTCTACTTTCAGTTTTTCTCACCTACCAATAACAGGCATCATTCATTCCCTTTTTCCAGGGATCTTCCATCATGAGTCCTTTTATGGAAAGAACCCTTTGGAGATACGTTCATAGTGATCTCTGTTCTAGCTCAAAATACAAATCTAGACCAGGATAATTCCACACTGGAACCTCCCTTTATCCTATAATTCCTATGACCTCTAGCTTTATACCAGAATTATTGCAGGAATTAAAAATATACTACTCCTGTGCAATTCAGAAGTAGTTATTCCCAATATTAGGTTAGGACCTTGGAGAATCCATAGTCTGACTCACTCTTCCCTACAGCATCTGGTGATTTCCACCTTTTGCACATATCAGCACCTTCTACATATAGTTTACCACCTCTACTTCTTTCTTGGTTCCATGAATTCCTCTGGAACCAACTGGGAAAGTTTGTTCAAATTACCTGAAATAGCTTCCCCTTGGCCTCTGCCCATTCAGGGTAGAGAATTGGCACTGAAAAAGGAACCAATCATCCAAGAGTCAGATACTTTCTAGCTGTTCCCCAATGGCACAAGGGACCATGAACATTTACAATCTTCACTATAAAATTATGTGTGTAAAAATATAATTTTTTTGGCAGGGCAATGAGGGTTAAGTGACTTGCCCAAGGTCACACAGCTAGTAAGTGTCAAGTGTCTGAGGCTGGATTTGAACTCAGGTCCTCCTGAATCCAGGGCCAGTGATTTATCCACTGTGCCACCTAGCTGCCCCCCTCAAAATATATGAATAATGTATGGTCATGTTCAATTATAAAAATGGACATTTGGGGCAGCTAGATGGCGAAGTGGTTAAAGCACTGGCCCTGGACTCAGGAGTACCTGAGTTCAAATCCGGCCTCAGACACTTGACACTTACTAGCTGTGTGACCCTGGGCAAGTCACTTAACCCCCATTGCCTGCAAAAAAACAAACAAACAAACAAAAAAATGGACATTTTTCTATTTTGATCCAAAATTTTCTTGAATCCCCCCATTATTCCAAAAGAGTTTCAAAGGCCTAAACACTTCACCACTATCAATATGTGCAATATTGTGGAATGAAATATTTGTCTCCTATTAAAGAAATTCTAAGCAGCAGTGAATGATACCTCTGCATTCATATCTAGCTCATGTTCTACGTCTTCTTTGATTACTTCTCTGATGACTTTAGGTAATGGTGATATCTTCTTCCTCTGAACTATATAGCATTTGTTTTCCCTATCATTCAGTTGCCCTTTTCATCTGTGGATTTGTGAATTCTTATATTATTGTCTAGGATTGATATTTTATTTTGATGTGTATATCTTATCCCACCAACTAGATTATAAGATCCAAAATAATGTTGGCAACAATGATGATAATAATAATAAAAACCCCTCAAAGTTCAACTCATTTTCCATGCCATGAAGGGAGGCAATTACAAAGTAGGGGAATTACAAGGAAGCTAATATACAGTAAGGACTTTGTATGCCATAAGGCTATCAATACTATCTGTGAAAGTCTCGTAGGAACCCCCAAAAGCTGGTTAGTTGGTGATCTCATTGAGTGTATTAACACCAAAAGACAATGTGATGCAACTCTTCCTGCAGATAAAGAGAGAGGAATAAGGTCATAGGCTGGCCAGGCTCAAAGCTTTTATGAAGGTAAACCTGACATGGAGGATAGAGGAGTAAGTTACATTCCTTCAGGTCCTTGTCCCACAAGATGGCAAAGCAAACTGGAAGAAATTAAAAATACCTATTAGGAACAAATTAGGAATACAAATACTGCATAAACAGTGATTTAATTCAGGGGTCACTAAAGCAGACAGACTATAAGTATATATGAAATGGACTGGAAACATGGATACTTTCATCAAGTACTTTCATCAATACTATAGTATAATAAAGTTATAAAACATATCAAACAAATAATAGCAAAGGCTTCATACTGATTTTGACCACTAGTACCCTCAGCTCAGTACTGTGCTAGACCTAGCATTTATTTCTCAGAGATCTGCAAATGCTAAAAAATCATGGCCTGATTGCTTAGACTTAAGAAAGTGATAGAGAAAATGTTAACAATGCAGATTAAGCTTAAAAGTATGCCATCTGTACTTTTTTTTCCTTGAGAGCTGGTTAAATATTTACTAGTACACCCCTGCCTCTTCTCCAAGTCACACAATGTATTGCCAAGCAGTACAGGGTGATCAGAAGAAATAACTTCATCCTTAAGCCTATTAGATGAAATAAAAGATAAAAGAATTTACTAAAATCTAAAGTAGGCAAAGTAAAAGACCTTGAGCTTATTGAAATTTTCACAACACAAACTCCAGAAATTCTACTTAAAAATATGAGGGAGGCCAAAAAATGTTTCCTAATTTTAGAAAGGAGATGACCGGGGGCAGCTAGGTGGCGCAGTGGATAGAGCACAGGCCCTGGAGTCAGGAGTACCTGAGTTCAAATCCGACCTCAGACACTTAACACTTACTAGCTGTGTGACCCTGGGCAAGTCACTTACCCCAATTGCCTCACTAAAAAAAAAAAAAAAAAAGAAAGGAGATGACCAAATCTTGCCCTTTTTACCTCTACATCTAACATCTGACTTCTTTTTATTTCCACAACTACCACCTTATTTCAGACCCTCATCACCTCTCACCTAGATTATTACAACAGACTCCTAATTGTTCTTCCTTCCTCATCTCTCTCTACTCTAGTCCATCTTACACACTGCTGTAAAAGTAATTTTCCTTGAGCACAGAACAGGTGTGACTGCTTTACTTAACCACATTCAGTGGTTCCCTATGGCCTCTGGAATCAAATATGAAGTCCTCTAAAGTCTTTCACAACTTGGTTCCAATTTAACTTTCTAACCTCATTATATATTAATCCTTCCACACTTTGGGATCCATCCAGACTGCCTTCTCACTACTCCTCAAATGACACTCCCACATCCCATCGCCAGGCCTTTGTACTAGCTATCCCTTATGCCTAGAATGTACTCCTTTCTCACCTCCACTTCATGGAATTCATGTTTTTTGTCAAGGTTCAGTTCAGGCACCACTTTCTCTATGAAGTTTTTTCTAGTCCTTCCACTTCTAGTTGGGAGAGCAGCTAGGTGGTGCAGTGCATAAAGCCCTGGTCCTGAAGTTGGGAGGACCTGAGTTTAAAATCTCACCTCAGACACTTACCAGCTGTGTGATCCTGGGCAAGTCAATGTCAATTGCCTTAAATATCCAGGGCCATCTCCAGGCATCCTGATATATATCTTGTTACTGGCCCCAGATGGCTCTGGAGGAGAGAGTGAAGCTGGTGACTTTGCATAGCCCTCCCTCACTTAAATACAATTTACCGCAAGTTGTGACATCATCCTGATGTCATGATCCTCTTCAAGAATGAAGGACAAACAACAACAACTTCTAATGCCCTCCCTCCTCAAATTATTGTAGTTAACTACTTTGCATATATTCTCTTTACATTTATTCTTTATAATCACATAGTTACTTGTCTCTCACATTAGGATGTAATCTTGTGGGTAGAGATTGTTTCATTCATGTTATTTGTATTCCCAGTGCCTAGCACAATAGGTGCCTTTGATAAATGCCTTTTGATTGATCCGTTGGTACTTACACTAGAACTTTAAAAAGTTCCAGTTAACTCTAATGGGATCAGTACAATTGGTTTTTTAAAAAAGATAACAAAATGGAGTAATTTTGAAAAAGCTGGCATTTGCTGTAATCATCATGAATGACTATTCTACCACGATACTTGGCAGAAAGTGTAAAAATATGTCAGGATTTGCACACAAGTATGTGCAGTGGCCACTGCCATAATAAGAACCTAAGAAGAAAAGTGGGCTTATCAAGGAGTACTCCTAAGGACAAGTGTCAACTACCATCCAGGTAGAAGCAAATCAAAATGGCTTATGAAGATGGTTTGTAAAGGGATTGGAATTTTATATCAATTTCTAAGTGGTATTTGCAGAAGAAGACTCAAATGTCATATCACCCAATTAAAAGCAACCAAAAAAGAAACACTGAACATAATTTGGGGAAAAAAAGTATAACAAAAATTCTAGATTCCCTCTGTTGGCAATTGAAAGCAAAATTCAAAAGATTAAGGCAATCAGTGCAAGGAATAAAATAAAAATCATCAATAAAAACATTAATACTTGAGATGCTTTAATACTTTAATGCTTGGGGAGCAAGGAAATTGAAGGAGAGAACCCACAAATAATGAGCAAATGTAGAATTTCTGGTCATCTTTATACTCCCAAGAAATCCACTTCCAATGAAAATGCAAATTGAAACAACCAAGAAACAGAAAGCTTGCAAATAGTTAAGATAATGAATGAAAAAAATATTGACATTAAGGTAGTTGACTGAAACTATAACTTTTCTGCAAAACTGTAAAACAATGGGAGAAGATAAGGTCCAAAATGATTGGCTCAAACTCAGCACATTATTGCAGTAATTACTTACAAAGCACATTACTGGCTTCCTCTCAGATTTAAGTCTGATCCATTCTTTCTTAAAAGAAGGGATCTTAGAACTAAAGAAGACAAAACCAGTGAACCCTCCAAATATAAGACAATTATGTATTTATGTACTTTATACAAAGCATTCACATCTTGTAGCACTGGAGAAAAAAAATCTATAAACATAAGAAAACAATAGGTTAGCTGAGGAACAAAAAGAGCATGGCAAAAGTCCCAAGGGTATAAAGAGCACCTTATTATCTATTTGGTAAATACTGAACAAGCCACCCCAAAGTACCGTAACATTTATGCTGCCTTTATTGATCATGGCAAATTATTTGTCCATAAGTTTAGTAACCGTTTATTAAGTTCCTCCTATGTATCAGGAAGTGTGTTAAGTGCTGGTGATCCAATAAAAGGTAACAAATGGCCCTTACTCTCAAGGAACTTACAATCTAATGGGGAAGACAACTTGCAAACAACTATTTTCAAACAAACTATAAAGTGGATGACTTGGAGATAATCAAGAGGAGGAAGGGATTAGAATTAAGGGAGATTAGGAAAGAATTTCTATAGAAGGTGGGGTTTTAGCTGGGACCTGAAAAAACCCTGGGAAGCCAAGAAGAGATAAGAAGGGAGAGCCTTTGATTCAGTTCCTCACTGGCAATTTGTTCATGGATTGCAAATATACATTATAGACCAAAGAATAAAGAGAATGCTAGAGTATTTGATATCCACATGGGCAACTATTCTCTATTTAAAACACACCACAAACAAAATAATGTCAAGAACAGTTAATATAGGGGCGGCTAGGTGGCGCAGTGGATAAAGCATCGGCTCTGGATTCAGGAGTTCCTGAGTTCAAATCCGGCCTCAGACACTTGACACTTACTGGCTGTGTGACCTTGGGCAAGTCACTTAACCCCCATTGTCCCTCAAACAAAAATAAAAACAAACAAACAAACAAACAAAAAGAACAGTTAATATAAAACTTCTTTTTCTCCCCCAGAGGAATAGTTTAAGCCCATTATGGTTCTTTCTAGCTTTAAATGCTAGCTTCCAAATTAAAGAGAGTGTTTACCAGAGATATTTTATTAATCACTGGATGACATAGATGTACATGGATGACATCATTTTATATGTTCTCACCAAAAATACACTAAACAGCTCCCTCAGATTGTGAAATGTGATATCAGGATGTCCTCTGGACTCAATATGTATAAAATTGTCAAAATATGCCAAAGAGAAAGATTGAAGGCTTTGATCTTGAATCAGGAAATCATTGAACCAATGGACACAGGGAACGCTTACAAATATGTTGGTTTCTTCTAAATAAGACACATAGAGCATAAAGCTGTCAAAGAGAAAGTTGTGGCTGAATATGTTAAAAGATTTACAGGCATCATGGAATCAAATCTCAGTGAAAAGCTCAATTTTTAAAGTAATTAACCCCTATACAACACTAATCTTAATATATACTTTTGGAGGGGCAGCTAGGTGGCCCAGTGGATAAAGCACCGACCCTGGATTCAGGAGAACCTGAATTCAAATTCAGCCTCAGACACTTGACATTTACTAGCTGTGTGACCCTGGGCAAGTCACTTAACCCCCATGGCCCCGCCCCCCCCAAAAAAAATCTTTTGGAATTGTAACATGTACCATAACAGATATAGAAAGTGTCCTAACAAAACCCCCACACAATCAATATTCATGAAACACAGTGCCCATCACCCTAAGGAAGCTAGAGAAAGATTAGTTCCTTCTTTACAAAAAGGAGGAAGAGAAATCATAACCATTTTCAGAGTGTGTGATAAACAATTAAAATCTTCAGAATTATTTTTGAAACAAGAAAACATCACCTCACTGAGCAATAATAAAGGTTCAAAACAAGGAAATGTCATTGGATTTGGAGAAGAAACCCAGTGTGTCTTGCCTCCATATAGAGCCTACTATGTGCTGTGACTAAAATCTAAGGGTGGAATCAAAAGGCCCTTTCTAGGAGTCATCTATATGAACTCAGCCAACCACGTAATGACAAAGAATTGAACAAATGTCTGACTCATGAGAATTTGTTTATGGAAATAAAGGGGCTTATTGTGGCAATTCAGGATTAGGTAATCACAACCTGAAAGTACAGAATTATCTTTAAAGGACATGGCTTAGTGATCAATACAGATTATGCAAGGAAATAAAGAAACTGTGCAACACATCATTATGGGCTGCAAAAATTTAGTACCTAATGTATACCTAGCAAGATATAACATGGTAGTTAGAATTAGAGTCAGAAGCTTGTTATCTTTCACAGACTGGCAGATAACAAATCACCATATAACAGGCAGACTTGAAAAAAATCCTCGAGAACTCAACCAATAAACTACAACCCAGAGCACTATGAGAGCCTGAATTGTTCCCCACAATTACTCAGATATAACACTGGTCTATAAAAATTTAAGAACAATGTTTTAAATAGACATTATCTTACTGAATACTCAAATTTCCAAGCCATATTAAATTAAAAGCTTTCAAAATATAGAGATTCAGTAAAAGAAATAAAATCAGATGAAAGGACAAAGTAAATATCATACTTGTTATCTATCCTTTCTGCTTCTCATGGTGTATGAAGGATATTTTCAATGAACCTACAAAAGATAAAATCTTCTACTTTCATTCAACCACAAAAGCAGTTATTTTATCCAACAGTTCAATGGTTCACAGAATATTAAATATTAAAGAATAGGAAGATCGCACACTGTCCCATGACCATGTTTATCTGAACTCTGTTGAAAAATATAAGAAAAGGGTAACAATAATAATAATAAGGGAGATTTATATGGTGTTTTACAGTACATTTTCTCATTTAAGTCTCACAAATGATGAGGTAGGTACACAGGAGGTAAGCAACATATTCAGTTGAACAGGGGTTAAGTGGGAACCCAAGGTATGACCCTCCTGTATATTTCAATGAAGGAAGGTTGGTTGCTGGAAGATGGTGGCAGATAGTAAGAAAATGGCATGAAGAAGCAAGAAGTATGTCAACTCTCCTTTACTCTGTGTACCTAGGGATATTACTGAAGGAGCTGTTGTTGTTGTTTGTCCTTCATTCTTGAAGAGGATCGTGACATCAGGGTGAAGTCATGACTTGCAGTGAATTGTATTTCAGTGAGGGAAGGCTGTTCAAGGTCACCAGCCTCACTCTCTCCTCCAGAGCCATCTGAGTCCAATGGCAAGATGTAGATCATGGTGACTGGAGATGGCTCTGGATGTTTAAGGCAATTGGGGTTAAGTGACTCGCCCAGGATCACATAGCTGGTAAGTGTCTGAGGTGAGATTTGAACTCAGGTTCTCCCAAATTCAGGGCCAGTATTCTATATACTCCACCACCCAGCTGCCCCTGACAAAAAGACCAATGAGCCCTGGAAAGAGTACCAAGGGATGTGGTCTTTAGGACAAAGCTAGGTTTCAGTGAACACCAGAAAAATGAAAAAAAAAAAAAACCACATAAAGAAATCTTAGATGAAGAGGGAGTTTGTTTAAAGGAGAAGAGAGAATCTTTGCAGCAAGTTTCTTTGATAAAGGTTTCATTTCTAAAATGTATAGGGAACTGATTCAAATGTATGAGAAAATCCGATCCCCAGCTGATAAATGGTCAAAGGAAATGAACAGGCAGTTTTCAGAAGGAGAAATTCAAGCTATCAACAGCCTTATGGAAAAATGCTTGAAATCACTAATAATTAGAGAAGTACAAATTAAATCAACTCGGAGGTTCCATCTCATATCTCCTGGATTGATAAAGTTGATAATAAGGAAATAGGCATATTAATTTACTGCTGGTGAGGTTTCAATTCTAGAAAGCAATTTTGAATTATACCCCAAAAGCTACTGAACTGTGCATACCCTTTGACCCAGCAATAACATTACTAGATCTGTACCCCAAAAAGATCAAAGAAAGAAAAAAAGGACACATATCTACAGAAATATTTATAGCAGCTCTTTTTGTGGTGGTAAGGAATTAGAACCTGAAAGCTATCCATTGCAGAATGCATTATGGAATGTGAATGTGATAGACAATTGTGCTAAAAATGAAGAGGAAGGGAAGAATTTCAGAAAACACTTGGGAAGACTCATATTATTTGGTGCAGAATGAAGAGAGCAGAACCAGAAGAACAATTTATGGAACAACAATAATGTAAAAACAAACAACTTGGAAAGACTTGGAAACTCTAATCGACACAATGACCAATCATAATTCAAGAGGACTCACGATGAAACATTATGCCCACCTCCTGGTAGAGAGCTAATGGATTCAGAGTGAAGACTGGGAAATTTTTTTTTAACACGGTCAGTGGGGGAATTTGTTTTGCTTGACTATACATCTTTATAACAGGAGGGTTTTTTTTTGTTTGTTTGGGTGTTCTTGTTTTGTTTTGTTTTTATGCTTTCTCAGTGGGGGGACAAGAGAGGAAGTGGAAAGAAGAGGAGGATCTTTGAAAATAATATTTCTTTATTTTAAAAAAAAAAGAGAAGAGCTTCAAAGGGTACAATGGAAAGAGAATTAAAGCAAACAGGGACTGGGGAAAGTTAAGGCTGAGCTGAATAATGAGAGTTTGGAGACAGGTAGCAGTGGAAAGGAGTTTCAGACTTGATGCAGGGAGAGGAAGGGGACCCCCAAGAGAGACATATGAATGCTCTTGTCAAGGAGAGCAGGCAGCCCATCCTCACTTCCTACCTTCCATGAGCCAACAGCTCTTATCCCTTCCCTCTCCAAGGGCTGCCTCCCTAAACTTCAAAGAGATCGATTTGTTCCTCAAAGAATTGAACTCTCATCTCAAACCACAGACTCCTAGCTTTGGAATGAAGGTCCCTCTAAGTTGTTAGTATGCTTGCTCTTCTCAAATAACTGTTTACATACTCATGTTTACATGTTGTATCTCACACTTCCTTCTTCCCCCAGTAGAAATTAAGCTACTTGAGGGCAGAATTTTTGTTTGGGCTTTGTGGCAGTGTCTGATACATATCAGGCACTTAAAATGGTTGTTGGATTGGATTGAATATCCCCTCTCTTTACTTCTTTCTGAGCAAGATTAAGTCCAGTGGGGGGAAGGGAGGTTCACTGTAGGCTCCAGTGTTGCAGATAAGATAAAAGCATATTAACCTATCATTTCAGTAGCCTGTTTTCCCACCACAAACTGTGTCGCCTTTTCTAAGCAAATCGAGGCTTAACATTGAGTAAAAACCAACATTCCTTTCTTTCCTAAAATGATTCCCGGTAAATTGGTCCTGGCATAAGGCATACAAATGCCTGCATGAATGCAGAGTTAGACAAACAAATGCCTTCTCTCCCTCCCCCAGCCCTCTTATGAGGATCAGTATTTTGGACTATTAGATAAGGGTGTTGGATTTTTCAGGTGTAATGGATCCTTTCAGGGAGGTTCAAACAGCCCATTGAGGGAAAGCAGCTGCATAAATACAATAGATAATGTGCAGGGCTAGTCAACTCTCTCCAAGTCCAAGCATTTTATTGTCATGAAGCTTCACTACTCTGTAAAATCAGGTCTTTGCCCCTTGTATCACATATGGAAGAAATAGAATGAAAGTCACAAAATGGAGAACAGGAGAAGCTGGTTTTTGTTCTTTCAGGGAGGAGCCCAGGTAATTTAAGAACCAGTGGAGCCATCGGGAGCTGAGCTGTGGACTAAGGAAATCTCCCCAAACCATAGATCTGCTGCTCTGCTCTGCTCCCGGGAAAGGCAAGGCGCTAGAAAGGAAGTAGATTACTCGGTATCATATTGCCAGAAGGCTGTTCAGCCTGGTCGCACCCACTCTGTACTACATACATATTTATTTCTGTCTCAGTGTAGCAGAGATTGCTTTATATGCTTCCTGTGAGGGCACCAAAGAGAAACAGAAGGTTAAGTAGCAAGAGGAAGAGGGGGAGGGGTGGGAGTAGCAGCAATAAACAGGTAGGAAGGAGAGAAAACACTTAAGAGTAGAAAAAAAAATCCACTAAAATAGGGAAGAGCCAGAGGAGTATAGTAAAACATTAAAAAAAAAAAAAAGGCTCTCTAAAATGCTTCTTTTGCATGTGATGCAGTTAAGTTTGGGGAAGTTCTGTGCAGATAAAAGAAAGGGATACTTGGTGTAAATTCATAGCTTCAAAGACAATTTTCTGTTAGCTGTGTAAACACTGTTGCTGTGGTAGGCACTCCGGTTATAAACTTTGAAGAGATGAAACAAAATGAAATATAAATATATTTAGACTTATGCAGTTAATTCTGTGAGTGTATGTAAAAACAACCACTGTGGTCAACAACAATCCTAGGCCTCCGAGACTCATTAATCAGTGTCAGCAGCACAAAAGCAAAAGAACACGGACTAGGCCATGACCTAATAAATCTCTTCTGTAAAATATAATATTCCCTTCCTCGTTTACGTGTCAGAGTAAAAGAGATCTGCTGAAAAGGAAGGAAGGAGAGAAAGAAGGAGGGAGGAATGCAGAGAAGGAAGGAGAGGAAAGAAGGGAAAGAAAGGAAAGAACAATGGAAGAAAAAAGGCAGAGAGAGACAAAGAGAGAGAATCAGAGACACAGAAACTTTGATATCTAGACAGACATATGAACAAAATTCTCCAAGGCCCTTTTTTCTGTATATCATCTGGTTGCTTCTTGGGCAGCCATGACATGGCATTCCTGACATGCCAGAAGTCTTGGGACAAAGTCAACTATAAAGTGGTTCCTTCATTCTTTATAGTTATAGCATCCCTGTGGTTTTTGACAGTATGACAGAACTACCTTTCTGGTAGTCGAGAGTCCAGGCATCCAGTTCATTTTGTTCTTTTTTTTCCTAATGGAAGTCAGTCCTAATATTAAATATATTTCTGTCCTTAAAAACCTTCCTTGGACTTTTAAGCAATATCAACTTACTACATAAAATTTCCCTCTACCCCTACCCCTTAAACCAAACAAAATAACCTGGTCAGCTCCTCCCCTTTTTGTTTTGTTTTAGTTTTCTTGATTGCCTTTTGAAGAAAAACCACATCATCAATCACATCTTGGTCTGTTTTACTATTATCTGTTTCATAATAACTGGTATTTACAAAACATTTTGAAGTTTAAAAAGGGCTTTATATGCATTAATCTCATGTGAGCCTCATGTGAGCCTCATGACAGCCTTGTAAGGTAGATACTACAGGTACTATTAGTTCCATTCAACAGATGAGGCAAATGACTTGAGAAGTAAAAATGACTTGCCCATGGTAATAACTAAAGGCCACCATTTATTTAAGTGCTTTAAGGTTTTCCAAGCACTTTAGATATATTATCTCCTTTTATCTTCATAATAATCCTGGGAGGTAGATATTACTATCCTCATTTTACAGATAAAGAAACTGAAGCTCACAGAGAAAAAAAGAATTTGAAATATAATATTGTATAAGGAAAAAGATAAAAGCTTACAACCAAGAATAACAACTAGAAAAACTACAATCCTACTGGGAAGAAAATGAATGTTCAATGAAATAGATAATTTCCAAGCATTTCTGATGAAAATACCAGTTTAGTGGATTCTTTGTGATACAAACACGTGTCAAGAGAAACATAAAAAACCCCAAACAAATAAATTTGAAAAATTAGAAATAACTATGTAATGATGAAATGTTTATATCCTAACAGGGCGAGAAAAAACATAGCAATAATGTCCTCAAGGGACATAGAGAGATTAAATAAGAAAGACGGACTGGTAGTGATTTTGTTATGTTTTAGTAATCTTAAGAAAAACAAGAAAAAAGAAGAAGAAAAGAATTTACTAAGGAAAAGAAGAATGTTAGAGAAGATTCTATCTCATATAATCCGTGTTCTTGAGTAGAGGACTACAAACATGGAGGAATTGACAACACATGAACCTCATTTTTATTTAAATGTGACAAAGGGGCATTCAAAACACACACACAGGTTAGTGTTTAAATACATTAAAATCAGCAGGATAAAAGGAAGGTAAATTCAGGGAGGATTTGGCCATAAACAAAACAGATATACTCCATTTTCAAGGGCGTAATAAAAAAGGAAATAAAGAACTTCTGCTTGGGACGAGGCAAAGGGAAATAGAAGAGGGGCTGTGGAGAGGAAGCAGATTGCTCCATTCTTACCACCTTCTTTCTTCTCTGTAAAAATAGGCACAAGGAGAAGGGGCAAAGAGAGGAAACAGTATAAATTGATAGGATGGAAAGAAATGTAGAAATAACAAGCATAATCATGAATGTGAATGAGAGTATTTTACCCATTAAACAAAGGTAAAGGAATGAATTGAAAAGCAAAATCCAAGAATATATTCTTTACAAGAAACACACTTAAAACAAAGATTCACACAGAGCTAAAATAAGAGGCTGGATGGAGCTAAGGGGCTGGGGCAAAAGCTATTCTGTTCAGGGCAGCTAGGTGGCACAGCGGATAGAGCACCGGCCCTGGAGTCAGGAGTACCTGAGTTCAAATCTGGCCTCAGATGATTGACACTTACTAGCTGTGTGACCCTGGGCAAGTCACTTAACCCCAATTGCCTCACACACACACACACAAACCAACAAAAAACCAACTATTCTGCTCTTCAGGAAAATGAAAAATAAAAATCAGAAGTAGTAATCATGATCTCAGACAAGGAAATACAAAACCTCCATACTTTGGTTTTTTATTTTTGTTTGTTTTTGTTTTTTTTTTTAGTGAGGCAATTGGGTTTAAGTGACTTGCCCAGGGTCACACAGCTAGTAAGTGTTTAGTGTCTGAGGCCGGATTTGAACTCAGGTACTCCTGAATCCAGGGCCGGTGCTCTATCCACTGCGCCACCTAGCTGCCCCCCAATACTTTGTTAAAAGAGATTACAGAGAAAAAATATTATACTTAAAAGCACCATAGATACTATTACTATTAAACATAAATGCATTAAATGACATCGCATCTAGATAATTAAAGGAAAAATTTTAAAATAATAAAAAGATTTACAGAAAGAAATAGAAAGTAAAACTACAATAGTCACATATCTGAAAATAGCCCTTTTAAGCCTAGACAAAACTAAAAGCAATAAAAACAAGAAAAAAGTTAAGGACCTAAATAGAATTTTAGAAAACTTGGATATGATAAATCTCTCACAATTGCTGAATGAGAATAGGAAAGAGAATACATATTTCTCAGAACACTGCAACACATATACAATTTAATACATTGCCATGTATTAAAAACCAAAAGCCTCACAAAATAATGCAGAAAACAGAAACATTTTAAAAAATACTTTACAGAATACAACATAATAAAAATTTTATTAAAATAGTGTCTTTGAAAAAATTAAACATTATTTTCAGAATTATTGATCGAATCCTAAAGAAATGATAGGTCAAAGAATAAATCATAGAAATAGTAGATAATTTCATCTAAGAAAATGACCCTATGCCAAAACTTTCGGGATGAAAGTGGTCAGGGGAAAATTTATATCTCTAAACATTTTCTTTAACAAAAGATAAAAACAAAAACCAATTTGCTGGGTATGTAATTTAAAAAGAAATCTAGAAACTCAACCAATTTTAAAATTCCAGATAAGCACGAAGATAAAATTAATAGCTTAAAAGCAGTGGATGAGTAGTTATTTAAAAACATAAAATACCTAGGTTAAAGTAGCAAGAAATAGAGAATTTATATAATTCAGTCTTAGGGGAAACAATTGAATAAGCCATAAATGAACTTACAAAGGAAAAAGAAAAGTATGACCAAATGGATTTACAGGGAAATTCTATCAAACATTTTTTAAAAGATTCTAATATTATATGAGTTATTTGCAAAAATAGGAAAAGAAAGAATCTTACCAATATCCTTCTGTATTACAAATTTGGTCTTGATGCTTAAACAGGGAGACACAAAATAGAGAAAGAAAACTATAAAGCAATATACTTACTAAAACGACACAAAAATATTAAAATAGCAACAGTAAGACTATATATAGCAACATATAAAAGAGATTGACACTAACTGTGTGACTTTGGGCAAGTCACTTAACCCTCATTGCCCCCACAAAACAAAACAAAAAAATAGTATATATCTAAAGCCAAGAGCTAACACTCCACGTTGAAAAGGGACAAACTATTGGTCTTTCCAATAAGATCAAAAGTGAAAAAACAAGAATATCCATTATTATCACTATTATTTGAAGTAATGCTAAAAATGCTACCTATAGAACTGACACACACACACACACACACTCACTCTCCTTTTTTTTTTTTTTTTTGCAGGGCAATGAGGGTTAAGTGACTTGCCCAGGGTCACACAGCTAGTAAGTGTCAAGTGTCTGAAGCCGGATTTGAACTCAGGTACTCCTGAATCCAGAGCCAGTGCTTTATCCACTGCACCATCTAGCTGCCCCCACACACTCTCAAAGAAATTGAGTCAATAAGGATAGACAAAGAGGAAACAAAACTATTACTTGTTATAAGTCATAGAATGGTCTACTTAAAGAGTGGGCCTAAAGAGTTGACTAAAAAGTAATTATGACAATTAATGGACTAAATATACAGAATGAGATGATGTTATTGTTGTTGTTTATCCTTTGTTCTTTTTTTGTTTTGTTTTTTGGTGGACAATGGGGATTAAGTGATTTACCCAGGGTAACACAGCTTGTAAGTGTCAAATGTCTGAGGCTGGATTTGAACTCAGGTCCTCATGAATCCAGGGCCAGTGCTTTATCCACTGCGCCACCTAACTGCTCCCTTTAATTATGACAATTAATAGCTTTGGTGAAGTAGAAGGATATAAAATTAGTCTACATGATTTATCAGCTTTTCTACATATTAAGAGCAAAACACTGCAAGAAATGATAAATTCCTTCCCAAATAACTATAAAATGTAGAAAATATTTGGGAATCCACCTACTGAGTCATAATCAAGAATTAGATGAATATATCTATGGAAGATTCTTTACCAAAATTAAAACAGGCCTAAATAATTGGAGATATTAATATGTTAATGTAATAAAAATGGTATTACTTAAATTGATATACTTATTCAGCACCATACCAAACAACCAAAGGATTACTTTATAGAGGTAGAAAATTATAAAAGAGATCCTTATAGAAAAAAACAAAAGATCAAGAATCTTAGGGAAATAATGAAAAGAAAAGTTTAAAAAAATAAGAATAGTTATATCGTATCTCAAATTATACCATAAAACAATGGTCATCACAACTATCTGTTATTGGTAAAAAAAAAATAGAAAAAGTCAACCAGTAAACAGATTAGGCATATAACATATAAAAGCATATATGAACATAGTAGCAGACTGTTAGATAAAACCAAAGACTCATTATTCAACAAAAAATTACTGAGAAAACTGACCAGCAATGTGGCAGAAATTAGTTTTAGACCAACATTGAACATCAAAGTCCAAATGGATACATGTTTTAAATATGAAAGATCATATCATAAACAAATTAGTCGAGCAAGGAGGAAAATACCTTTTATAAGTATAAATAGGAGAAAAATTCATTACCAAACAGGTCATAGAATCCAAGAAGATAAAATGAACAATTTCATTTATATAAAATTTAAATGTTTTACATAAAGAAAATTAAAAGGGAAATGGCTAACTAGAAAAAATTCTTTAAGGAAGTTTTTCTGATAATGTTTTTATGTCCAAAATATGTAAGTAACTGATTCAGAAATTTAAGAACAAGATATATCAATAGATAAATGGTTAGATGATATGAACAGGCAATTATGAAAGAAAGAAATCCAAATTATGTACAACTATAGTAAAAAAAATGTTTTAAATCACCAATAATAAAAGAAATTAAAATTAAAGCAAATGGGCAGAGTAGATTCTTTCCAAATCTTTCTCCTATCACTGGTCACCACAGCAGGCATTGCCTTCCCTTAATGTTTTCCTCAATTGTGTCCTTTACTTGAATAACTGGAGCTTCACTGAGGCTCTTGTGCTCCAGTCACTTGAATCTGGTTGAACATTAATTGCATTGTTGTAGAAATAAAATAGTTCCAAGTCATCTTATTCATGTATCTCTGCTACTTATTGATCTCTAAAAATTATTAATAAAAGATAAAGACAATAAAAGTCTCTCACAATAATAGCTCAGAGCCCCCACATCAAAATAAAATTGTAGTTAATTTACTCCTAATTTAGAGACAGCTCAGTGGCACAGTGTATAGAGCCCTGAACCTAGAGTCAAGACAGACATGAGTTCAAACCTTGCTTCTACCTGTATAACCCTAGACCAGTCACTTAACCTCTACCTGTTTCCTCAAGTATAAAATAGGGATAATAATTGTACTTACTTCGAAGACTTGTTGTAAGGATCAAATTAGATAATATTTATAAGGCATTTATCATAGTACCTGGCATATAGTAATTATTTTATAAATGCTTATTTCCTTCCCTTTTGATTCTGTGTATGTCCAGCTAATTATTAGCATCTTCCATTGCATTCCCTCCTGCATACAATTATTTACACACTTGTATCACAAAGACATTATGAATAATCATAATTTTATGCTATGGTTAGGATGCTTTCAAAGACACAAATTAAATCAGGAATTGAAAACTGGCTTAAAAGACAAAGAAACTTTCAAGTTAACATCTGCCATTTGCAGGCTGAGGCCAAAAACAGAGGAGAAAGACAATGGAATAAGCATTAAGTCTCTACTATATTCCAGGCACCTTACAAATATTAACAGCATTTGATCTTTTTCCCCAGAGGGAGAATAAAACTATATACCAATATCCATGTTGAAAATGTATGCAAAAATGTTTTTTAAAATGAGCAAAGACGCTATTGCAAGATATTATGAAGATTATACCTTATAACCAGGTTGGATTTATAATAGAAATGCAGGGTTAGTTCAATGTTAAGAAAATTATAAATATAATTGGTGTATTAATAACAAGAATAATGAAAATTATCTGATTATTTCATTAGAAGCAGAAAATGCTTTTGACAAGATGTAATACCTATAAATGTACCTTTCATTAACATGGTAAATAGTATATATCTAAAACCAAGTGCCAGCTTTGTATGTAATGGTAATAAATTAGAATCCTTCCCAATAACATAAAGGGTAAAACAAGGACATCCATTGTCACAACAATTATTTAGTACAGAGCTAGAAATGGTGGCTATAGCAATAAAACAAGAAAAAAAAAGATGTTGTGGGAATAAGCAGAGGAAAAAAGAAATAAAATTGTCATTTTTGCAGATCATATAATGCTCAACTTAGAGAACACTAGGTAATGAACACAAATTAATTGAAAAAGTTTCAGCAAGGTTGCAAGATATAAAATAAACCTATATAAGTCATCATTTCTATATATTGCTAACAAAACCTATCATGGGGAAATAGAAAGACAAATTCTATTTAAAATAACTATTGAATATATATTAGAAACATGATGATCTATGTACAAGTTCAAACATAGGAACTATATAAATACAAATATAAAACACTGTTCATAGAACTAAATAATTGTATAAGTATTAATTGTTTGTGAATTGTCTAAGCCAATAGAGGAAAAATTATCATACCACCTAAAATGTATTTGTGTCATGCTAATCAAACTATCAAAAGACAACTTTATAGATGGAGGAAAACAATGATGAAATTCATCTGAAGGAACAAAATATCAAGAATCTAAAGGAAAATAATAATAAAAAAAGAAGTGGGAAGTAAAGGGACCTAACAATACCAGATCTCAAACTAAAATACAAAAATGGTAATCATCAAAACTTTTGAAACTGGTTAAAAAATAGAGAAGTCAATCAGTGGATGTACTCCAGCATACAAAAGCAAAGCATATATGAACATAGTACCATAGCATCTGATGAACCCAAGACCCAAGCTATTGGGCTCATAATTTGACAAAAATAGCTGGGAGAAATGGACAGCAGTCTGGCCAAAATTAGATTTAGACCAATACCTCATACTATATACCAAGATAAGCTCCAAATGGATACATGACCTAGATATAAAAGGCTGCATCATGAACAAATTAAAGGAGCAAGGACAAAATTAGCTTTCAGATCTATGGAGAGGGGAAGAGTTCATTACCAAATAAGGGATAGAGAGGATCACAGAAAATTAAAACGGACAATTTTGACAACATCAAATTTATGTTTTTACTCAAGCAAATTCACCATAAATAATTAGCAAGGAAACAATTTATAAGGGGTAAAAAAATCTCTGCAGCAAGTTTCTCTGATAAAGGTCTCATTTCCAAGATATATAAGGAACTAATTTCAATTTCTAAGAATAAGAGCCATACTGAATTGCTTAGGTGGCAGCTGGATGATGCAGTAGGTAGGGTGCTGGACCTGGTGTCAGAGAGACTTGTTTTCAAATACTACTTTAGATACTTGACTACCTATATGACTCTAGACACATCATTTAACTTCCAGTTGCCTCAGTTTCCTCGGGTGTATGTGTGTGTGTAGGTAAATGGATAGATGGATGATGGATAGAGATACAGATAGAGATAGAGATATGTAGTAAAGTATCTTTTGTTTGAGCTACATACATATATATTGCGATGTGCACACACATACATATGTACACACATGCATGCATGTGTACATACATACAATAAAACCACTTAGCTCTCAGTGTTGTTGTGAGGATAAAAATAAGATGTTTGTAAAGTGTTTTGCCAGCATTAAAATTCCATATAAATCCTTGCTATTATTATTATGAACAGATAGATCTCAAGGGAAGGAATCTAAGCTATCTATAGCCATATGAAAAAAAGTGTGCCAAATTACTAATAATTAGAGTATGCAAATTAAAGCATCTCTGAGATCCCACCAGAGATGCATCTGATTGGTCAAGTTGACAGAAAAAGGAAAATGACAGATGTTTGAGTGACTGTTAGAAAATGGGGCATGTTGATGATGAAAGAATGAATTGATCTAGTTATTTTGCAAAATAATTTCCAGCTATGTCCCTAAAGTTATTAACCTTTTAACCCAGTGCCATACTAGACCTGTCCCACAATGTAATCAAAGAAAGAGAAAAGTATCCTATACTGGATCTATGTACAAAAATTTTTATAGGAGTTTTATTTTTTTGGTGGCAAAGAATTGGAAATTGAGGAACATAATATCAATTGTGGACCAGCTAGACAAATTATACTCTATGAATGGAATGGAATGCTATTGTACTATAAGAAATGATGAAAGGGTAGGTTTCAGAGAAACGTGGGAACATATATGAACTAATGCAAAGTGAAGTGAGTTGAACCAATAGAACAATTTAGAATATAAAAATGAAAAATTTTGAAATATTTAAGAACTCTAGGGGCAGCTAGATGGCGCAGTGGATAGAGCACCGGCCCTGGAGTCAGGAGGACCTGAGTTCAAATCCGGCCTCAGACACTTAACACTTACTTACTAGCTGTGTGACCCTGGGCAAGTCACTTAACCCCAACTGCCTCACAAAAAAAAAAAAAAAGAAAAAAAAAAAGAACTCTAATCAACACAAAGATCAACCATGATTTGAGATTACTCAAGATAACAAAAAATGCTACCTACTTCCTGACAGGTAATGGACTAATATTCAAAAGGAGAGATATTTCTGGGCATGACTAATTTAGAACTTAATTTTGCCTTCTATGAATATTTGTTAAAAGGGTTTTGTTTTTCCTTTCTTTTGTTTTCTTTTTTTGTAGCAAGGTCTGAGAAGATATAAAGGAGAGAATACAAATACTTATAAAGTGAAAAAAAATCTCTCGAAACAGAACATATAACTAGTGAGACAGTGGTTCAATCTAGTTTAAAGGCATAATAATTTAATATGAAGTAGTCATGACATAATAGAAAAAATACTAGATTTGACAGCTGAAGTCATAGTTTTTTGTTGTTTTGGGGGGGTGGGGGGGTTGGGGCAATGGAGGTTAAGTGACTTGCCCAGGGTCGCACAGCCAGTAAGTGTCAAGTGTCTGAGGCAGAATTTGAACTCAGGTCCTCGTGAATCCAGGGCCAGTGCTTTATCCACTGTGCCACCTAGCTGCCCCCATGAAGTCATAGTTTTAATTCTCAACTGTACCACTTAACCAGTTGTGTTACTTTAGGCAAATCATTTGACTTCTGTCTCAGTTTCTTCAATTGTCGAGTGAGGATAACATTACCTGTATTACCTCACAAGATATTGTGACATTTAAATGAGATTTATACATCTAACTATATATACACACACATATATATTATATATGTACATATATATAAAAACATTATTTGTCAGCTACTGTCATCATGTCTAGAACACATCACTTCATAAATATAAAATAAGTCTGCCAAAGATCTCTTAGATTAAGAGTATTTTTTAAAAAGAATATTCTATGAAATTAAAAACCTTTTATGTGAACAAAATCAGAGTGACTAGGATAAGTCAACTGGGGAAAAAAATCTTTGTATCAAATATCTTATAAGGATCAGATATCCAAAGACACATAGGAAAATAACACAAATATATAAGGCCAAGGGCTATTCCTCAATGGATAAGTGGTCAAAGTATATGAACAAGTGTTCTCAGAAGAAATGTACACTATTAAAAATATAGGAAATATTGTTCAAATCACTATTAATAAAGAAATGCAAATCAAAATAATTCTGATGTTCACCTGATATCCAGGAAATTGGCAAAGATGACAAAAGATGCAAATACTCCATGCCAGAAGGGTTATGTGTAGAAAGACAGGCATAGTAATACACTCTTGGTAGAGATATGAATTGGTCTGACCATTCTGGAAAGCAACTTGGAACCATGCTAAGAGAAGACTAAAATGTCCATACCCTTTCTCCCCGTATCAGATCCCAGGCCAGGATCTGCCTCACATTCTATTCAGCCATCCACACTAGCCATCTTCTTGCAATCCATCTGTCAGCTGTACTATATGTAGAGACTATGTCCTAGGGAACATAATCCATTCAGATTGAAACCCTTGAAGATGATTTGTCCTGATTAATAAGTGTATTAGTATAAATTAACATCCTGTAACACATAACTAGCCAGCCCTAGACCATGTTTACCATACCATTTATTTTGTTTTTGTTTTTGTTTTTGTTTTGGCAGGGGAAGCAATTGGGGTTAAGTGACTTGCCCAGGGTCACACAGCTAGTAAGTGTTAAGTGTCTGAGGCCAGATTTGAACTCAGGTCCTCCTAGCTCCAGGGCTAGTGCTCTATCCACTGTGACACCTAGCCGCCCCTATCATGCCATTTATTACAAAAATATTGTCACATTTTTTCCTCTCTGACTTGCTGCTGCATCATCTAAACCAGGACTTCTTAAACTTTTTCCACTCACAACCCCTTTTTGCCCAAGGAATGTTTATGCGACCCCAGTTATATAAAATAGGTTATACAAATCAAACAGTGACTGCCAAATTTTTCATGATGCCCACATTCAGTTACATGACCCCATATGAGGTCACGACCCAAAGTTTAAGAAGTTTTGATCTAGACCATAGGACCTCCAGAGACGACCTGCTTTGGAGACAAGCTATCCTGACTGTGAGTCAGTAAACTCAAACTCACATGGCCTACTAGACTTAACCTCACCCAGGCCAGACCATACCTCACATTTCTTGCAGCAGCCACCTGGCAATCACTTTGCCCTTCTTCCTCCCCTCCTCACTCCTCATAACTTTCCACCTCTTGCTCTTAATTGTAATTAAATCAATGTTATCATTGCTTTTGGAAAGGGTGTATCATGGCTCCACTCACCATCCCAGTGACTTTCCAGACCCAAAATATCCTCTTCTGGGCACTGATCCCTTATAGATATTTCACCTGATGGAATATAAGTTCCTTGAGAGCAGGGGGTACATGATATTTTTATTTGTATTCCAGTATATAGCAAAATACTAGGCATAGATTAAGCACTTAGTTAAAGCTTTTCATTCATTCATATATTCAGGGACTACTAGGCATATACTTCAAGGGAGGGGAGGGTCAAAGGAAGAAAGTTCCCATAAAACCAAAAAAATATTTATAGGAATGCTTTTCATGGTAACAAAGAACTAGAAACAAAGTCGATGCAGATCAGTTGAGGAATTATAGTATGTTAATGTAATGGAATATAACTATGCCATAAGAAATAAAGAAAAGCAAGAATTCAGAGTAACGGAGGAAGAAATATGAATTGATGCATAGTAAAGTAGAATCAGAAAAAAGAAGACATACAATGACTGCAATATAAATGTGAAAAAATTTAAAACCCTGAAACACTGTGTAATTATAACAATCAAGCTTTTTCCTGAAGAAGTGATAAGAAAATGGAGAAGTAGGAGACTATGGATATGGAAAATCATATGTACTGTCAGATTCAGCTGATGTGTGAATTAGTTTCACCAAACATTTTTCCCTCTTATTTATTTATTTTTTGCTATAAGGGATGACTCACTGGGTAAGGGAGCAGATAAGATATATTTGGAATTGAAGGTGATGTAAAAAACAAAAATGCCAATAAAACTTAAAGTTTTTTTAAAGAAATGTTTTTCCCATAAGGAAGGTTGAATATGAAGATTTCAGTGAAATATGGGAAGATCTATATGAAGTGATGAGGACAGGACATAGAACCATATATAATATATGTATATTATATATGTTTATTGACTACAATTAAAGACAACAAATCTCAAAGCAGACAATCAACAAAGTTTCTTCATCTATAAAATCTAATAATAATAGTACCTGCTTCCCATGTTTATTGTAAGGATAAAAATGAGATCATAATTATAAAAGCACTTTGCAAACCTTAATGCACTATTTAAATTCTAGCTATTATTATTATCATTATTTTACTATTAATTCTTATCTGGCAAATGAAATAAACAAATAGTCAACTTACTGAATTAGATTCTGAGTTCCCTTTTGAGGAATAGATGCCACCTCTGATTTTGAAGTCACCAGGAATTGAAATCCCCTATGGAACATCATGGCTTTTTATTATCCAGAATTGACCATTTTGAACAATTCTTTCCTATCCTTTTTCTTTCTTTTAACTCCCAAATCTATTATTCCTAAGCCCCCCAAACAGAACCATTCTTAAAACAAAACAACCTCCATTACTCAAGCAAAAAGGAAAATGACATGTTTTCTATAATTTCCCCAATTCTATCAGATTCAATTTAATTCAACAATTTATTGTGTCTACTGTGTCCAAGGCATCATGTTAGGAAATCGGGATATACAAACTCAGAGTAAAAATAATAGTTCCCCCTCAAGAAGCTAACATTCTACTAGGGACACAAAAGTCGAAGTTATTTAAAATCTTTTTATGTAGGGGCAGCTAGGTGGCGCAGTGGATAGAGCACCGGCCCTGGAGTCAGGAGGACCTGAGTTCAAATCTGGCCTCAGACACTTAACACTTACTAGCTGTGTGACCTTGGGCAAGTCACTTAACCCCAATTGCCTCACCAAAAAAAAAATAAAGAAAGAAAATGATAAAGAAAATCTTTTTATGTGTATCACATTAATGTTAGAGTTCTGGAGAAATCTCAGAGCCTATGACCCCAAGTTTCTGAGAGAAAGGTGACCCCTTAGTGTGGAAATTGTTGCTGACTAACACACCTGCTATAGGTTCTGTTGTTTACCATGTTTCTGACAGCTACATTCAACCAGTTGTAAAGTTTTGTCAATTATTCCTCTATTTTCTCCTACATCCTGTTTCTCCTTTCTATTTCCACTTCTAGCATCCTAGCTCAGGTCGAATCATCTCACATCTGTACTTCTACAATAGCATCTTAACCCATAGCTCCTAGCTTCTCACTCCAAACCCTACAATCTATCACATCATTACCAGCTTCATCTTGCTTATACATAGATCTAATTATGTCACTCATGATGACTTTCTCAAACAAAAACCCTTTGGTGATTTCTACCAGATAGAGTCCAGACTCCTTGTTTTTCACATTCAAGGTCTCCCCCAATCTGGCTGTAGTTTGTTTTTACAGCCTTATCTAACATTACCTCTTAACTCTTGCTGTGTGTTCCACAAATGAGACCATTTAATATTCATCATTCACTTCCCGAACCTTTGCCAGACCATTTCCTGTACCTCCAATGCTCTCTCACCTATCTCCATCAGTCAAAATTAGTGGTGTGCTAGAGGTGGCTCAGACTAGCCAATTATTAAATTTTTATTGTGAACATTTACACCTTGGAACTTGCCAAATACTATAACTTAGGGTTTGATTGTCAGGTAGGTTGTCTAAAATTTAGAGAGTGATGGAGAAAATGTTAATAATGCAAATTAAACTTAAAAGTGTGCTGTGAATCTTTTTTTTTTTTTTGAGACACAGCTGGTTGTGAAATATTTTCCAGCACTCCTCTGATCAAAATTCTATCCATCCATCAAGAACAAGCTTAGGAATTGTCATCTCTATGAAGTTTTCCTTAATCTCTCCAGTTGAAGATGAATTCACCTTCCTTGGGCCTGGCATGTATTTGTCTGGGCATTTCATGCACTTAAACAGAAAATGTTTTCTATTTTGTATTATAATTTTATGTGTGTGTCTATCCTTTCCTTTTAGAACTTTCTATATTTATCTTTCTAATCATAAAGTGATATTATATATCTATCCATACATATGTGTGTATATATAAACATACATATATTAATAGAATTTAGAGTTGGAAGAGTGATCATATAACCTTATTCTTTCATGTTTTAAATGAGAAAACTGAAGGTCATGAAGACATTGTGACTTTCCCAATGTCAATCAGGTAGAGCCAGACTTTAAATCCAAGTTCTCTGACCTTTTATCTAGTACTCTTTCTACTTGACCACACAAACTTAGCTAAGCTCTGAGCTTCCTTAGGACAGACACCATGTCTTCTTTAGTTTTCTATCACTCTCAGGGCCTGGTCAGCCAGTCAACAAGCATTTATTAAGCACTTGCTATGTGCTAAGTCCATGTTAGGCGCTTAATAAATATTTGCTGGATTAGTTTGAATGATACATGTTCAGGGTTACCAAAGGCAAATTACAATGTAGAGACATCAGTGTTCTCAGAAAACCATCTCTAGAATATTTATCAATAGACAAGGTCCATTTTTCTTTAACCCTTTTCATAAAGCAAGGAAGTAAAAACCAAGAAGACTTCTCTGGACATTCAAAGAGTCTCTTAGGGATGGGTTCAGTCTCTCAATTCTTATCAATTACTATATCCTCCATTCTCCCTTTCTCTCCAGCCCCTCCCTACAATCTTACAAGAGACTGCTAAGATTACAGGTGCAGAGAATCATTGTCATTACCTTTATTTTACTTTGGTTGCTGGAGTTACTTAATATTGGAATGAAGCTTCATACCTCATAGGTAGGAAGGAGCATTGGTGTGAATAACTGTAAGAGAAAGGGGAAAAAAGAGAAAAGGAACAAGTAGACAAGTTCCTTAGAATCTTTGTTTTAATTATAATGTCTGTTAAAGCTCTTTTATAAAGATTACTAAAAATAATATAGATGTTAAATGTTCTTAATATTTCATGGTTTATTTTTGACCTCTTAAAATTCCAATTTTTTAAATAATTCTAATGGGAGAGGCTAATGGGAGGTTCTAAAAGACCAATTTTGATTTCTAAGAAATTAATATAAGGAATAGAATGGTATTTTATTTATTTCTGAGTCACATAAAACAATGCTGTGATTCCCCTAGGCAACATCAATGGCAGCAATTCTCTAATTAGCACATATATTCCTACCCTGCCCCCCCACACACACACACAACAGTGCTGACATGATCATACAATAAAGATAGCAAACCCAAAGGTTGCTAGGACCACATCCCAAATCCATAGCAAATGTAGCAGTGGACATGCTTGTTTTGCCAGCTGGGAAAGTGAAAACACAATTTCTTCCTTTCTTGTTTGAATGTTTTGGGAGGCAATATGGTTTTCTGAATCACAGACTGGAAGTAGATTTCTCCCCCTTACCCAGCCTCATCCCCACAATGAAAGAGTCAGCCAGGGACAGGAGCAAATTACCTAATGCTCTAGGTGCTCAACTGACCCACCTATTAAGCAGAAAAAATAATGCTTTCTATCTACCAATCTCACTGGACATTTTAGGAATGAAACTAATCCATAAAACACTTCAAATGGCTTAGATAAGCCATTTGTATTAAAATAAATAATTATCACACAATATAGGTATACCTGCAATATTTTGTTTCTAATATCTACCTCCTTTCCTTGCTTTTTAGAACTACCTAGAGTTTCTTTTCCATACTTTTTCCAAATTTCCCTTCTGAGAACTGATCACATGCTCTACATTTAGCCCACTGACATAGTTTCAAACTCAGCACAATCTTGATCATACACACACACACACACACACACACACACACACACACACACACACACACACACACACACACACACACACTGTGGAAATTTATTTTGATTTCGGGACCCTACCTGTACGCTGAGATTAGAAAACCTTAGGCCCTCAGGGTCTCTTCTGTGTGGGAGGGACTGGTGCCCCTCCTCCTCAACTTCAGCTGAGCCAAAAAAGCCCCGTTGGCTGTACAAGACGCCAGGTCAGACAGCTGGGGGGGGGGGGGAAGCCCCCAGCTCCTTCTGACCTGAGCAGAGCTATCTGAAAGATCCCGGATGGCCTGTGCTGAGGCACGTGAGGCAGAAGTGCACCCCCCCCCGCCCCCCCCCCCCAGCCCCAGCCGCAGCCCTGACTGGCAGATTAGCTTGGTCTGTGGCGCAGGAAGCCCTGAGATTTGAATGGAAAGAAGAAAAGGTATATATAGACCTGGGAGTTAGTTTAGAAGGGTTCTGTCAGGGGGGTTCGGACAAGGAGACAGGGGGCTGAGAAGAGGTCAAGAGGCAGCTAAGGAGACAGCAAAGATAGGAGACTAGAGATGGGGCTACAAGGATGCAGGAGAAGACAAGAAGGACTAGGAACAGGGAAAAGAGAGGCCGAAGGGCAGACTGACGGAGCAGACAGACAGAAGGTCGGTGAGAGAGAAACACAGGGGTTCAGCGGTGGCAGTAAGGAGAGGAAAGTTAGAAGCAGGGGGATTTACAAAGTGAAAGGGGCTCACGTGCCCTGAGGCGGGGCGGGGCTAAGGCCCTTATTGTATTCAAAAAGTTAGAAGTGCAGCAGGTGGGAAAGAGACACAGTGGAAAGAGACTGCAGGAAAGCAGTCAGGTTGTATATTTTATTTCCCTGTATTCTTAATTTTTTTTTTAAGTGAGGCAATTGGGGTTAAGTGACTTGCCCAGGGTCACACAGCTAGTAAGTGTTAAGTGTCTGAGGCCGGATTTGAACTCAGGTACTCCTGACACCAGGGCCGGTGCTTTATCCACTGCACCACCTAGCTGCCCCCCTGTATTCTTAATTTAAATAGTATCTCATAAATAAACTCTGCTTTGATTATTTAGTTAAGAGCCTTCTTAATCTTTAGTTTATCAATTTGGGAGCAGTGTGGTAGAACTTTATAAACGGCCCATAATATAATAATAGCAGTCAGATAGCCAGTTAGTCAACAGTCTCAGATTAAGTACCCCAATCAATTTAGCCCCCAAATTAGCCCAGTCATTTAAAATATATTCTACAATATATATGTAGTACAGAAAGGATTTGCTATGTCCTCAGTGTGTGGCAATACAGTTGAGGCAATCCCTCCACCAAAGCAAATACCAACCTACCTGTAACTTGGTAGAAAAGTCTCAGTGAGTTGCCTGAGACACTTATATGGGTTGCTAAAGGTCATTCACAAAGCTTAGGGTTCAAATTCAGGTCTTCCTGACTCCCTACCTAGCATTCTATTCATTATGTCATGCTGCCTCTGGTCACATGTAATACACATGTCTTTAAAATTGTTTATTTTATTTCTGCATAAATTCTTTTGAATCTCACTATAAAACTAATCATTATAGACTAAAATGCAGTGTAAGGTGAGCTATTTTGTAACCAGCTCAATATAGTTACAAACATAAGACAATAGACCCATTATAAAATGATTTCATTTCTGAGGTAAAACTGAGGGCAGTTTTATAATGAGATTCCAGAATATTAAAAATAGACGCACATTTGTTTATGTCTGCTCTTCGAATTGACCAAAGGTTAAACTTAGTAGATTTAAAAACAAAAGGATACCAACTCATTTTAACCACCATGATGGCAATTCTTAAAGCTAGAAAGGAAGTATCAGACAACATTCTTATTTCATATTACTGTACTCTCCTTTACTCCCATTCCAGTCATACTAGTCTGCTAGCTATTCCCTGTATGTAACATTCCATCTCCTCCTCCTGTGACTTTGAATAAATGGTCTCTGAGGTCTGGAATATACTCCATCACCTCACTCCTGCCTTATAAAATCCATACTTGCCACCTCTTACATGAGGTCTTTCTTGATTCTCATTCTTTAAATTTTTATTGATGTCTTAGTTTTAATATTGCCTTCATTTCTGACTTTTTTCTCCCCTCTGAGAGCCATCTTCTGTTAGTCAACAAGCATTTATTAATACATGCATTATGAGAATGAAACTAATCTGTTAAACACTATGCTGTCAGTCACTGTGCTAAGCACTAAGAATACAAAAAAGGCAAAAATACAGCCTCTCTCCTCAGGAAACATGGTCCTTAAGCTATCAAAGAACAACCATTTTATTGTCCTTCAATCTAGTGGTCACAAAGTATATAATGGAGCCAAACAGAGAAAAGATCATGAAATTTTATATTTAGAAGGGCCCTTAGAGGTCATATAGTTCAACCACTTCCTTTTATAAATGAGGAAAATGAGGTCTAGAGAGGTCATAGGATCATAAATTTAGAGCATGAAGGGATCTTAAAGGTAGTGTAGTCCAACTATATCATTTTATAGAGGAGTAGCTAGGTGGTGCAGTGGATAAAGCACTGGCCCTGGAGTCAAGAGGACCTGAATTCAAATTTTATCTCAGTTATTAGCTGTGTGACCCTGGGCAAGTCACTTCACCCCAATTGCCTTAAACATCCAGGGTCATCTCCAGTCATCCCGTTCTATATCTTGCCACTGGACCCAGATGGCTCTAGAGGAGAGAGTGAAGCTGGTGACCTTGCACAGGCCTCCCTCACTTAAATCCAATTCACTGCCAGTCATGGTCCTCTTCTTGAATGAAGGACAAACAAAAACAAATTGTACAGATAAGGCAACTAAGGCTCTGAGAAGGCAAATGATTTATCTAAGGTCATACATGTAGCAAGTGCAGAAGTAGTCAAAGCTTCCTTACAAAAAACAGATGGAAAAATATAAGCACAATTGGAGGCCATCTAGAACTCCCAAACTGGGATCCTTAATGGTAAAGAACCAAAAAAAAAAAATTGCTGATGAGGACTTTCTAATAGCATACCCCTGCCTACCTGCCTCAACTGTAGCCTTATTTGCATTTAGCTTTAGCCTCCTGTGTCCCTACTTAGATCTACCAGAGTTAGAAACAGGTACCTAAGCTTGTTGAAAAGATGCCCAATTAAATCCAAGCTGACTGAATATAGGCAGGTTTGTTTAAATTTTTACAGAGAGATAGATGAATGTTTTGCCCACATTTCAAGAGCTCTAGCAAAGGAGATGCACCAACCTACTCTATCCTGTATACCCAAATCCTCACTGTCACACCACTCAAACCTCTCAAAAAGGCAGTCCTAACCAACTATAGAAAACCCTTTTTGCTATGTGTAAGTAGACACACACACACACACACACACACACACACACACACAGAACTATTTACACCTGGGAGGAGAACAACAGGCTTTTCTTTTTGGTATTTTATACATAGAAATATATTCCTCTGGGAGTATAAGGGACTTTACTGAATGTGAACCTTCTGAAAATGTTTCACTCACCAGCCTGGACAGGCCTGGCAGAGATTAAACCTGTATTCCAATGTTTTCTTCCTTAAAAAAAAATGTACCTCAACATTAATATCAGTGATGATGTCTGTTTTTCAGGTGTCAGTTGTGGCTGGAACTGGTCCATGCAGTTTGTACTATACAGAGGTCTACAGCAAGTACTGTGTGTAGTCACTGTTTCTGAAGCCAGTTGCTGAGTCCAAACATTTTTAGAGCATTAGAATGAATCCTTTAATATGAGCCATTTTAAACTGTAAGTCTGATTGCATTCTGTTAGCCAACATCTGGTCCCGTTGAAGATGATCAGATAGCATTGCGAAATACAAAATATGAAACTTATTAACTTTTTCCTGTGTAAAAAAAAATATTGTAAAATATTGGGACTAATCTGATAGCATACTCAGAAAAACTGTTCAGCTTGAGAATCTGGAAAGGAAAAAAGCCAGAACTCAACTACCTTTGATTAATTTTTTTTGTATGAGTTGCATTTTTTCCAATTTTAAAAAGAGTTATCTTTGGGAAATGTATTTTGCTTTAAAAGCACTATCACAGATGTTCGGTTTTTTGTAGGTACTAATGTCAAGTCACACACACACACACAAAAGGAGGGGAAAAGCCTGTAAATCAATGTATTAATGAGCAAAGTGATACAACACCATAAATGATTCAGTGTCATTCCTTGTCTAGCTCAGGTGCATTCACATGATGAGTAATATTTTACAACCTCCTGACAGCTCTGCCCATGTGCGTCCTGCTTGAACATGTGAAGCATCTCTCCTCCAAATTGCACTAGCACCTAATGGGTAAAAGGAAATCTTAACCAAAGCTGAGAGCTCCCCAAAGGATATATTTCACAAATGTGATAGCATTGCTATGAAAGTAGGTTTCTAGATGCAAATAATTCAAGAAAACTGCCTTCTGATTGGCCAAATCAATTCTACTCCCACAGTCTGAAACTGGAGTATTATTCCATAAATATCCTGAAATCAAACTCTAAGTGTAAAAACATCTAAGAAATGTTGTCTGAACAACAATATTTTTTTTTCCTCAGGAAAGAAAATCTCATGGAAAATGTGGGAAGACACAGGAACATTTCGGAAAAGATTGAAACTGACGGCAGAAATGCTTTCTTTTATAAAATAGTGAAAGTATAAATCAATTCCCTTCTGCACCAGAATGCTAAAAAAAATAGATATACTCAGCAGACAAAATGAATTGACAATTTGTTTTCTCAAGAAGTCAACATTATAGAAATAGTAGAATTGACCCACAGTTCACTTATTGGTAATGTAGATGTAGATTTCTAATATTAGAAAAACTTCAGGAAATTTAGTATATTAGGTTTTCTTTTTGTTTTTGTTTTTTTAATTTTGGTGAAGCAATTGGGGTTAAGTGACTTGCCCAGGGTCACACAGCTAGTAAGTGTGTTAAGTGTCTGAGGCCAGATTTGAACTCAGGTCCTTCTGAATCCAGGGCTGGTGCTCTATCCACTGTGCCACCTAGCCGCCCCTAGTATATTAGTTTTTAAAACACACATACACAAATTGAGACCCACCTGACTATTAGAATTTGGTTTTGAAAAGGCAAGATAAAAAGTTACATCAAATGTTCTGTTAAAAACCCTTGTAGCAAATCTAGGTGACTATACAATGACAATGATGTTCAAAGGCAGTGTGGTATAGGGAATAACATGATGAACTGGCAGTGAGGAAGACCTGTGTTCAAAACCTGCTTCAGAAACTTTCTGGCTATGGACCCTGAGTAAGTCAATTCACTTCTCAACCTCAGCCCAGGCTTTTCTTGGTCTTCCAGCTGCTAATGCCAACCCCTTTTAGATTACCTTCACCTTCTTTGTATATAACTCATATATACCTAGATATTTACTTGTAAATGTAAAGGGGTTTTGTTTTTCATTTTTTCATTTGTTTTGTTTTTTATTTTGTTTGTGTTTTGCCTGTCTTTGTATCCTCAGGGATTAACCCAGTGTATGTCAATTTTATTGTTGTTCAGTCATTTTCAACCATGTCCAACTCTTTGTCACTCCATTTGGGGTTTTCTTGGCAGAGATTGTAGAGTGGTTTGCTATTTCCTTCTCCCATCTCATTTTAAAGATTGAGGAAACCAAGGCAAACAGGGCTAAGTGACTTGCCCAGGATCACATAGCTAGTAAGTCTCTGAAGCCACATTTGAACTCAGGAAGATGAGTCTTCCAGACTTTAGTCCCAGCATTCTATCCACTGAGCCACCTTGATGCCCAGTGTATAGCACTAGTAAGCACTTCTTGCCTGACTGAAATGGGGATAATAATCATACCTACTACACAAGGTTGTTAAAAGGATTAAATAAGGTAGTATAAGTAAAATGCTTTGTAAGCCTGAAAGCACTATATACATGCTAGCGATTATTTTCATCCAACATTGAATTTAAATCCAACATTGAATTGTTTAGTGAAACAAGTTATTCCACTGAAGTCCTCCACTGTTACTTCATCATGCACTGAAGGAATGTCTAACTCCTTAAATGCCATGCCAACAGAGAATAAGCTCAGGCTAAGCTGTCCCAAATTGGAAAGTCTTGGTATGTGGGTTTGAGGATAGGCTAGCTTTCATCCAAGTACCAGGTCCTCTATACTCTCATAGTATAGGTTCATTTTTAGACCTCTTACCAAGCTGTAGTTAGGTTGATATCTGGATGTATAGAAGGAGTACCCACCCTGATAGAATCACAGATTTTGAAGAATTAAGAATGAGATAAGTTAGAAATATTATTCTCTTAAAGGAATTAAAAAAAACTCCAACCCTGACAGACCGAAATACAGAGACACAAACTGTTTTCATTATGCACTTTTACATGTCACATTAATGGATAAACTGGAAACAGGGGTATGAAAGTCAATCTTTTGGACATATCCGTTGTGTATAAAGATTCTCTGATTTACTCAAGTTCTATACAGATATTTTTTACATAAAAATGAATCTGATCTGGTTGGTATGTGTCCTTCCTCTGCCAGAGCAGATAAAAGCAACTGCATGTCTCTTAGTCATAGATGTAGGGCTAGAAGAGGTCCCAGAGGCCAAGTCCATCTCCCCTCTGTCCCCATTTTACAGGCAATAGAAGCCAAGAAAGATTAAGTGTCTTTGCCAAGTTATACAAAGGTAGTAAGAACCATTAATGGGATTTGAACCTTGGCCCTCTGAGTACAGGGATAGTACCTTTTCCATCAAACCATATATACCATTTTGGCTCCCATAGCCACTGGTTCTTTTCATACCATTTAAGTGACTGGATGCTGATTAAGGAAGGGAATTTATCATTGGAAGGGACTTTAGTACAATCTCAGTTTACAAATAGGGAAACTGATGGCCAGAGAAATTAAATGAGTTGCCTGTGGCTCCACAGATAGATAGTAGCAACTACCTTAACAATATTGGTCTGAATCCTATGTAAGTCTTTTCCATCAACCCTCCATAAAGAAACCCTCCAATACAAAGGTGACATTCCTTTGCTTCTTTAAATACTTTGGTAGGCCCAATTATTACTTGGGGTATCTGTTTTTCTCACAATATGACCAGCCTGATTTCTTCTTCTGGCCAGAAATAATTCTTGATATCGTTTCTGCCAATTCTTGTACACATATGTCCTTGTTGCAACTTACTTAGACACATAATGGATTTTCCATTGTTTTTTCAGTTTCTTTAAATTTTAGTTTTTACAAGGTCTATGTTCCATAGCCATCAGCCAACAATCCACCAATCAACAAACATTTATTAAGCACTTATCATGTACCAGATGCTGTGAAATATTGGGGGGAACTAAAAATTCCTTCCCACAGGGCAGTTGAGGTTAAGTGACTTGCCCAGGGTCACACAGCTAGTAAGTGATAAGTGTCTGAAGCTGGATTTGAATTCAGGTCTTCCTGAATCCAGGGCCAGTACTCTATCCACTGTGCCACCTAACTGCCCCCATGGAGCTTCCATTCTAATGAAGTAAACACATGTAAATAACTAGTTATATGCAAAATATATACAGAGTATATGGAAGGTAACCTTAGAGGGGAAAATACTAGCATTTGAAGACACTGGGAAAGGGCTCCTTCAAAAGGCAGCATTTAAGTTAAGTCTAGAAGGAAGACAGGGCTTATAAGAGGCAAATGTGAAGAAGGAGAGCATTCCAGGCCTAAGGCCACAAGGTGTGAAGTCACTGAGATGGGAGGTAGAGAAGGTGTGAGAAATGCAAAGTAAGGCAGTATGGCTGCATAACACAGCCAGGAGAATTCTCATATTAAAGAGATGGACTCTTGCTACAGTGAGCCATTTGATCATTGTCCTTACGCAAGATGGGGAGGGGGGAATAGGGAGAAGGAAGGAAAATAAACATTTACATAGTGCTTACTATTTGCAAGACACTTTATTTCCTCAGCACTTTGGAAAAATACTGTCTCATTTGATCCTCACAACAACCCTGCAAGCTTAGTACTATTATCATCTCCATTTTAGATTTAATGAAACAGACAGAAGTCAAGTCCCTTGTCCCAGAGTCAAACAGTTATTAACTGTCTGAGAATTTGAACTCAGGTCTTCCTTACTCCAGGCCCCAATCCTGGCGCCGTAAGATAATAATGGTCTGAAATGGGTGGTAGTAGTGTTTACCCTGGAAAAGAGAAGATTATAATTCATGTACCAGATATCTTTGAATATTTGATAGGTTGTCATTTAGACAAGGGAGTTGACTCTTTCTGTTTTGTAGAACATGATTCATTGTGTTGAAATTATGGGAAAATGTACATTGAGTTTAGGAAGAATTTTCCAACAAACAGAGTGTTCCACCAATGGCTTGGACTCCCAACTCTCTCATTTAGTTGTGTATTTCCCAGAAAATGAGGAGACAAAAAGAGGCTAACTAGCCATCTTTCAAGAATGTCATTAAAGGAATTCTTGCAATTGGATGTGCTATTGAACTTAACCTGTAATGTCCGTTACAACTATACACATCTGCAATTTTATAAAATTCCAGGTGAACTAGCTTAGAAGTATCATTTTTTCTTTTCTTTTTAGATCTTGTATCCCTACAAATTTTCCAGGGTAGGTTCTGGAATCTTCATTTTTATGGTCTTTTTGAAAAAATACATTTTATTGATGATTTTTTCTTTATATCAGAATCATTTCTGGAAGATAAAAAGCTTTCCCCTTTTCTAGATTGAATCTGTTCTTGTAGCAAAAACAAAAACAATAATTAGGCACAAATTCTAACATAGTGATCATATTTAACAGTGGGAATAACATTTTGCCCTAGTAATCTTTTACCTCTGTCATAATCCATGTTTTGGGACTTTGACTTTTCAATTACTCTAAATTATACTTTTCTCTAATGACTTTTCACACATTCACTTACATTTTTATAATAATTAGGTATTTTGTTCTCTTGGTTCTACTTATTTTACTCAGGACTGGTTCAGTTATATCCTCCCATATGTCTATGAACTTCATAGTCATTTCTTAGCTTACAAAAAATATTCCATTAAATTTATATTTTTATTACATTACACAGTTTTTTTAGTCATTACCCAACTAATAAACAATAACTTGGTCTTCAGTTGTTTACTACTATTATTCTTTTCTAACAAATGATTATTGATTAAATGATTGCTAACACAAAGAATGCAACTATTAATTATTTTGGTATATATGGGACCTTTGTTTCTATCTTTGAGTTCCTTTGGTATATATGGTCAATGTATAAAACAAAAGCAAAAGTGTATGGAAATTTAGACTCACTTTTCTTGAAGAATTTCTAATGGATATTCACAATGGTTAGAGCAAGTCACACCTTTACCCACAGTATATTATTGTGCCTGTCTTTTTACAGACTCTGCAACATTTGATTATTTTTCTGGGGTCTTGGTAAACCATTACATTTTGTAGCATACTAATTAAGGGCAATATTTAGCTCAATAAACTCTTTTTCATTATTCATCTATTAGAATTTCCATGTCTCTACTTCCATGCACGTAATAATATTAAAGATATATTTATGAAGTTTAACTTAAGAGGCAAAGATGATAATAATATAACGTGAAGAGACCAACAAATGTGAAGGAGATAAGAAATGGGGAAGGCAGGACTTGAAGCCATAGGAATGGAAAATATGAAGTACATAATTCATGGAAAATATTATTTAATAAAAAGATTCTGTTCCTTTTCTGAAAGTCAGTAAAGGTGAGGTAGTGACAAATACTAGTCAAAAGAAAAGAATTATAAAATAATAATTGTTGTTCAGTCATGTTTGCTCCTTCATCACCCCATCTGGAGTTTTCTTGGCAAAGATACTATAGTGATTTGACATTTCCTTCTTCAACTCATTTGACAGATGAGGAACTGAGGCAAACAGATTTGCCCCAGGGTCACACAGTGACTAAGTGTCTTGAAACCAGATTTGAACTCATGAAGATGAGTCTTCATGACTCCATCCACTGCACCACCTAGCTGCTCCATAATAATAATAATCACTAATATTTATATAGCACTTTAAGTTGACATTTGTGTAGCATTTATATAGTACTTTTCACATACTATCTATCTGATTTTACTCTCACAACATTCCTGAGAAGTGGGTGTTATTATCCCCATTTTGCTGATGAGGAAAATGAGCCTGGGAGAGGGGTTCAGTAACTTGCCTAGTGGTTGAACAGTTAGGGAGTGTCTAGGGCAGGATTTGAACTCAGGTCTTCCTGACTCCATGTTGAGTAGTCTATCCACCATGATACAGTAACACAAGCATTTATGAATTGCCTACTATGTGCCAGAAACTGTGCTAAGCACTAAATGTACAATTCAAAACAAAACATAGTGTTTGTCTGAAAAAAGCTTACAATATAATGAGGAAAGACAACACACAAATGGAAACTGAAGGGGGGAAAGGTACCAGAGGGTGGAGACTTAGTGGGAGTCTGATGATGATGGTAACAAATGAAGAGAAGGGTGGGATTTTGAGCCTTCTCTAAAGGGAAGCTATGGGAGAAGTTTTTTGTTCCACTTTCCAGTCAGAGGGGCAGAAGCAAGTGAAGGTATTGATGAGGTACTAGGTAGCTTCCTCTGGGCCTATATTTGTATCAGTCTGGTATACATATATGCAATGTGCCTTTTTTGCACATGTAGGTCATTTTTCCATTATCTCTTTTCTCTCTCTATGTGCCTTACCTTCACCTGAGCTATTCATTCTCCCTCTCTGACCTATTCCCCCTGCAGCAAGTAACCTGGCCCCACTTTCACATGGGAAATAGACTCTTTCTAGCCTACTTTTGTTAGCCAACCTGATAGCTTTTGTAGAGTACTTTAGTATATTAGGCATTGCATAAACACTCAGTGGAGTGAAATAAGATACCGGTGGAGATAAATCAGTGTCTTTCTCTAGTCCTTAACTCACTTAAATGAAATGGTTGTTAGTCAGCTGCTCATTTCAGCTTCCTTTGAAATTATCTTCCTTTCCAAATATTGTTCTCTCTCCCACATTCCCTCTTTGTGGATGGTAACATTGAACTTAGTGCGAGTTATTATCTTCAAGCTTCTTGGATTTCATTATAGCCTTGGATTTGTGTTTGGAAAAGAGACAGGCCTTGTCAATGGTTTCTTTAAATAATAGTCTGAGGCCAAGTATCCATAATGAATCTCAAAGATTTGTCAGCTATCTTTGGTACTCGTCTTCTCTCAATCACTTAATATAATGAATGAAAAGGAATGAAATCTTATCACAAGAAAGCCATATCATAAGGTAATTTCTTAATCCCTGTTCTGGCAGAGTTGAAGACCCTGCCTCATGGAGTATATCTGCCCTTACCCAGAAGGCAAAACAAGAAATACTGCCGACATTTATTTGGAGAAAAATTCCTGCTAATTAGAAAACCAAAGGGGAAGAAAAGTCTCATCACTGCATTTGGCCCGTTTACTTGTGAAAACCTTCCTGTTTTAAAAGTCATGAAAACTTTCAAGGATATATAAAATCTGGTACTCCTCAGTCTTTGCAAAGTTATGTCATATTAATCTCCTTGTTGTATTTTGTACCCTAGGAAATTGGAATGCTCTCTGTCCTCCATACATGTCCTTCACTCTCCCACCTCCATGACTATGCATGCATCATCATACCATAAATTTAGAACTGGAAAGGACCTGCTCACTTTTTACTTCTTGAATTCATATCTGTCCTTTAAAGTCCAACGGCTCCCTCATTCATGAAGTCTTAGAGTACTTGACTTAGACAGGAAAACCTGAGTTTAAAACCTGACTCAGACATCATCTATAGTGACCTTGGGCAAGTCACTTAACCATTCTCGACCTCAGTTTCTATGTCTGTTAAGCAAGGGGAGTGGGAGATGAATTTGATGATCTCTAAGGTTCATCCCAACTCTAAATCTATGATCCTATTGTCCAACACTTATTACTTAATGGTAATGATACTTGGACCTTGGACTTCACTTAATAATTTGCCTTATAACTCTATAACACACTCATCATATATTATTGTGTAGTATGATTATTATATTATGTTGGGGGAAGTATCAGGGATCCCGAATCAATTGATTTTCTCCAATTCATTTGATAAATTACAGACTGTAAAGGGAAAGTAACAGAGACAATGAAAAATAACACTCAGACTTTAAGTAGCCCATTTATGCCTTATTAAAAGTATCAAATCTTGCACACATTTTATGGTGCTTACCCCTGAAGTAAAAATTCCTACTCGTGCATGCCTACTTACAGGAACATTGTAAGGAAAATGCCTTTAAAATATCTATAAATGTGAATCATTACCTTTTAAGAGTTCTTTACCTATTAGGAGCCAGAAAAATTCCCTTCCTTTAGCTGAAGTTCAATACAACTCAAATCTATTTAATTCAACTTAACAAACAATTGTTATACACTTGGGTAAAGAAAATTCCTTTTGTCAGTCCTGATGGAAATAAATGATTTAGATAAGCTGTGGTCCCTTTCTTCATAGATCTTAAAGCTTAGTAAGAGAATAAGATGCATATTTAAGTGTAGCACCATGTCTAGACACTTCAGCAAAGTATGTCTACCCAATTCTCTGGGTTTATGAGGTATGCCTATCTATCTTAGTTTGAAGTATTCTGAGTTTGTACTCCCCAGACTATAGCTCACAAGCCCCTGCCAATGTGTGTGCTTTCTGATAGTCAGTGAAAGGACACAATTAGCTCAATGCAAAGGCATTCACTAAAATGACAAAGTAAAAACAGTAACAATAAAAAACATCCACCATGAATACAGATGTTACTCTACCATAAATATACACCAAGTCAGAAGGAACAAGCATGGGGAACATATGTGACCAAGGCAACAAATATCTCAGGAACCACCTCTTTCCCTCTCCCTCAACTCTTCCCCTTCTCTCCTCCATCCCCCTCCAGTTTGCAAGTAATACTTATCAACTAGAAAGTGTTACCAGGGGGGAGTATGGAATCTCCTGCTCTTGAAGATCACAGGATAATCGATATTTGGAGTCAGAGGACCTGAGTTTGAATCTGAGCTCTACTACTTAACACTTGTGCGATCCCTCTTCACTTCCCTAAGCTCCCTGAGGGGAGGACCTGTCTTGCTTTTCTTTGTATATCCTCTGTACCTTGCACAAGACCTGATACACAGCAGGGGCTTAATAAGTGCTTATTGATTGTACTTAAGTTTCCTCATCTTTAAAATGAAGGAGTTGGACCAATCATAGATCAAGGTCTAGACAAGACCTCAGAGTCCTTTAGGACAAGCCTCTTATCTCACAGGTGAGAAAACAGAAGGAGTGGGCATAAACTGACTCCCAAGTTTACACAAGTCAATTAATATCAGGTATAAGGTTTGAACCCAGGTCCTTTAGCTTTAAAGCTAATGGTCATTACGCTGTTCACTGATGCCTTCTGTGGTCCTATCTCCGGGATGGTCCTGGCTGAAAGGTAGGGAATAGATTTTTCAATGTCCTTTATAGATGAAAGACTTTATGGCCCTCAAATACAATCTATGTAACTTCTGCTTAACTATGTTAATAATTTCTCTTGATTTCTAGGTCCTGATCTTGTAAGTGTGAAAAACAATATGTACTCTTTCCCCTGACCCACTTTATGTGAGGCATCTGACTTCAGAATTAGAAAAGATTCAAGCTTTCCTAATTTCATGTTATCTTGAATATTGAATATCCCTGTCACATCAGGTAGGAGCATGAAGGCTAGGAATCTATGCATAAACTACATAATCTGTGAAAGTCTGATTCCAGGAAATAAAAAGACTATTTTAACAACACCGAGAAGCTAGAAACCACTCTGAGGCGATTAGCTGATTCACTCTTACAATACCCTCAAATGTCAAGGTTAATCACCCAGTGAATTATAAGTGAAATATCCCTGTGCTAGCTAATATATGAGGAACTGGGATCTTGAAGTTCTGATGGTCTCTTAAACCTCCTGGGCTTTGCTCTCTTGGATACCACAATGTATTATTCAACCCCAGGAGATTTCTGTGCAGGAGTAAGGTTTCACAGTTAGTACACAAGAACCTAAGTACTTTCTTTTCTCCTTTGATGTTCACATGCAATGTTTTTTTTTTTTAAACTAAGCAATACTTTTCCTGCAACAACACTTTGCATTCTCTCACTCTACATATTTACAGAATATTGTCTAATTGTTAGTACACTATTGAAAGTGTAGTCTTAAAAGAAGTTAGAAGGGTTAAAAATTAATATCTACCACAATCCATCAAAGGCAGGCATAATTTAGTTTCCAGAGCATTAGATATGACATTAAAAAACAGATTCAAATCTTGACTCTTCAATTTATTAGGTTCTTGAATTTGAAAAGATCATTTGACTGTTCTGGGAGTCAGTTTCCTAATCTGTAAAATGGGGATAATAATTTTTAAAAAACAGACCATGTAGTAGAGCACAGAGAAATTTTAAATACATATGAGATGTAGAAATATGAAATGCATGCTTCATAGACCATAAGATAATAAATAATAGTCATTAATACAGAAAACAAAATCAAAAGATAAAAAAACCTGAATAGGAGCTTAATAATTACATGCTGAATAATCAGTGGATCAAAGAACCAATAGAAACAGTGTGGAAAACAATAATAGTAATAATTATTGCTTAATTAAAGTAAATTAAAAGAAAAATTTTAAATAGCATTTGAAAGCTTGAAAAGCACTTTTCATGCATTATCTCATTTGATCCTTATGACAACACTGAGAAGCAGGTGCTATTTTTATTCCCATTTTACAGACTAGAAAACTGAGGCTGGGAGAATCTTGTCTAGGATAACACAGTTAATAAGTTTCCAAGCTAGAATTTGAATTTGGGTCTTCCTGATTTTGTCCTAGCCACTATTCCACTTAGTAACTTAATGATAACAATTGGAAAACGTACCAAATTTCTAGGATGCAGTGAATATAGTCCTCAAAGGGAAACTATAGGAAAAGAGGAGGAATAATTATCCCTGTTTGCAGATGACATAATGACAGAGAATCAGTTAACAAACTATTTGAGATAATCACTTCAGTAAAGTAGCAAAATACAAAATCAATCCACAAAAATCAACAGCATTTCTTTGTAGCAATCACAAAAAATAAATAATAGAATGAGAAATCCTATTCATAACAACTACAAAATACATAAAATATTGAGGAGTCAATTTACCTAAGTTTATCCAATAATTTGATCAATACAATTACAAAACACTCTTTAAAGAAATAAGGTACAATTTAAATAATTAGAGAGGTATTCATCATTCATTATATTGGCCACCTCAATATGATAAAAAATACTATGCCATCTAAATTAATTTACAGATATAATACCATACCAAACAAACTACCAAGAGAGTACTTTACAGAGCCAGACAAATAATAAGAAAGTTAATTTCTTGGGAAAAAAGGTCTGGAATAATGAGGAATAATGAAAAAGAAGGGTAGAATCCAAGGAGGAATAGCATTTTTATTATATTATAAAGCAATTATCATTAAGATTATTTGGTACACACTCAAAAGTAGAAAACTAGATTAGCAGTTCAGATTAGCCAAACAAGAATCACACCCTATTGAATAATTTAGTCTTTGATAAAACTGAGAAGATAAACTATTTAGAGAATGCCTAGCTACTTATGAGAACTACTAAGAAAACTGGAAAGAAGTACGGCAAAAATTAGATTTAGACCAGCATTGTATATCACATGCCACAATTAGCTCAGAATGGATATGGGACCAGAATATAAAATGTCACACCATTAAAAATCAGAAGAGAATATAGTCAGGCACCTTCAACTATGGCTAAGTGAAGAATTCTCACAAAAGTACAGATAGAGGTGATAACTGTTAGAGGTAGCTAGGCAATTCAGTGAATAGAATGCTGGGCCTTGAGTCAAAAAGAACTGAGTTTGAATCCAAGCTCAGAGGTAACAGTGGCCAAGTCATGTAACCTATGTTGTTTCAATTTCTTCAACTGTATATTAAGGATAATAATAGCACCTTTCCAGGGTTGTTGCAAGTATCAAATGAGATAAAATTTCTCAAGGGCTTAGTACAGTGTTTGGCACAAAGTAGGTGGCTTAATAAATGCTTGTTTTCTTCTTTCCTTAAAGCATTTGCACAAGCAAAGTCAATGCAGTTAAGAAAGGAAACTGTCAGATGATAAAACAATTTGCATTAAATATCTCTGATAAGAGACTGAATTCCAAGAAATACAGAGAACCAACACAAACACATAAAATACATTTCCCAAAGAATACATGGTGGAAGGATATAAACAATAGTTCTCAAAAGAATTACAAACTATTAACAACCATAAGAAGGACTGATCCAAATCAGGAATAATAAGAGCAATTCAAAGCAAAACAACTCCATGGTTTCACTTCATATTCATCAAATTAACATAAATGAAAAAAGAGGGAAATCATCTATGTTGGAAGAACCACAGAAAGCCAAGTACACTAGTATTCTATGGGAGTATCTCTAAATTCATCTAAGCATACCGGAAAACAATTTGGAATTATACTCCCAGGATGACAAACATATCAAAACCCTTTAAACCAGTTATCCTATATCCAAAGGAGATCAAAATAGAAATAAAGATCCCATAATGGAAAAATATCAATTGTAGCACATTTTGTGGTAGCAAAGAATTGGACACAAAGTGTCCATTAATTAAGGAATGGCTTGATAACTTGTGGTCTCAGATTGTAAGAGAATATTATTGTTCTGTAAGAAATAGTGAATATGAAGAATTCAGAGAAATGTAGGAAGATTTTTATGAACTGATACAAATTAAAGTAACCAGAAACAGGAAAAAAAATGACAGCAACAGTATGAATGGGAAGAACAATATAAAAGACACATACTATTTTAAAATCTTTGTTACAAGGGATGGTTACCTCAGTTGTTGTTTATCCTTCATTCTTGAAGAGAACCATGACATTAGGGTGACGTTATAACTTAGAGTGAATTGGATAAGTGAGGGAAAGCTGTGCAATGTCGCCAACCTCACTCTCTCCTCCAGAACCATCTGGGTCCAGTGGCAAGATATAGATCAGGATGACTAGAGATGGCCCCATATATTTAAGGCAATTGGGGTTAAATGACTTGCCCAGGGTCACACAGCTAGTAACTGTCTGAGTTGAGATTTGAACTCAGGTCCTCCCAACTTCAGGACCAGTGTTTTATCCACTTCCCCACCTAGCTTCCCTGGTTACCTGAATAGAGGAGAGGGGAGGGACATATTAAAAATGAATATTGTATAATAAGTCTCAATAAATATAACATTAAAAATTAGGTCATTAAGGAGCAGCTAGGTGGCACAGTGGATAGAGCACCGGCCCTGGATTCAGGAGGACCTAAGTTCAAATCCATCCTCAGACACTTAACAATTACTAGCTGTGTGACCCTGGGCAAGTCACTTAACCCCAATTACCTCACCAAAAAAAAAAATTAAGTCATTAGCACAATGTGTTTCATAAATACAGCACTATATAAATCTCAATGATTATTATTGAACTCATAAAATGTCTATTAAATATCTACTATGTGCAAGGCAGTGTTCTATAGGCTGATGGTATGAAGAGAAAAAAGAAAATCCCTCTCCACAAGACTTTAAATTCTAATGGTAGATATAACACTATAGTATTTATAGAATTTGAGAAAACAGAGCACTAACAATGTAGGGGTATGGGGGAAGCAGAGAATATTTCATTGAATTAAGAAATAAAAAAAGATAAGAATTCTGAAAGGCAGAAATGAATGTATTATTACCCTCTTCCTTCTCCTCATCATCAAAGATTGAGTCTCCCTATCTCTCCCAGACTGGAAGTGCAGGGGATCCTCACCAATCTGTTCTCATTCTGATTTCCTGAAAGATTTGACCTGCTCTATCTACCCAACTTTGTTGGTTTGTCTCTCCTTAAGCAACCCAGTGGACCCCAGCTCCTGAGGTATCATCTTATTACTACCAAACTTAGTGTAGATACCCAATCAACTAAGCTTTGCTAAATTAACACTACTGCTGCTCAGAATTCCTGAGCTCGAGAGATCCACTAGCCTCTCTAGCAGAGAGGGATTACAAATGTGCAGCACCTCTACTGCCCAATTAAGAGATAAGTAAAGAGAACTTTCTAGGCATGGGCAGCAATTTATACAAATGGACAGAGACAGGAGAAGGAATGTGAAATTTGGGGGAGGGTTAGTAGTAGCCCAGTTTGTCTATAATGTATAAGAAGGAGAAGTAGAGTGAAGTAAGCCTTCAAAGGAAGGATGGTGCCAGATTGTGAAAAGTTTTAAATGCTAGGCTAGGTAGTTTGTATGCTATTCCAGGAGCAATTGAAAATGTTTGAAAAGGGAGTGATGTGATGATTCCTATGCCTTAGGATGTTCATACAGGCAGCCAAACATTTTAAAGGATAGATTGGAGTGGGAAGAGAGTGAAAGCATGAATCTCAATAAAGAAATTATTGCAAAAGGTGATGAGTACATGAACTAGGATGACGCATATCATTGGTAAGAAAGTGACAGATGTGAAAGCATTGTGAAGGTAGAATCCATAAGATTTGGCAACTGATTGTCTATTTGGTGTGGGGATGGGAGCAGGAAGAATTGAGGATGACTTAAGTTTTGAACCTGGGTGACTATAAAAATGGTGATAACATCAATAAAAAATAGGGAAGTTTTGAGGAGAAAAATTGGTTTTGGTATGTTGAACTTGTCATACTGGAAGAGATGTTTTTTAGGTCATTGGTAATATGGAATTGAACTTTAGATGAGAGATTAGGGCTGGGTTAATTACTTTGGAAGTCATGTGCATAGAGAATCAAAGTATTTCAGTGGAAGAAGGGACTTCAGTGTCTTCATACCCCCTCCCCCCAATTATATACCTGACAAATAGTCATCCAACCTTGCTTGAAACCTTTTTAAACTTTGGAATACCTATAATAATTAGAAAGATTTCCCTTGAATTAAGACTAAATTTGCATCCTTACAACTTTCATCCACTGCACTTAATCTCTCTGGCACTTGGTTTCTTTATCTGTAAAGTGAAGGAGGATAAAGTAAATGATTTCTCATGAACATTCTAGCCTCAAAGGTCTATGATTCTAAGATGAGAAAATGCAATAAGAATCAAACAAAAAGAAATTGAATAGACAGCATGCAGGATTTAAGACAGATATAAGGAAGAACTCAGACACTGAAGAAGGGTAACTACATGACTGAATTACTGCGGAAGGCAACGCAAATTTTTTGGGAGATCTCTTAAAATGAGATAGTAAAGCAAAATGGTTTAGTCTACATTCCTTTGTGATGGACAATGTCTACTGCTCCTTTTGTATCACCAAGATACATAGGCAGAAGCTTTGTTCCCTACACAAAGATACTCATTGAATAAACAAAGGCAAGAAAATAAATTAGAATATCTTCCATCTAAATTTTTTTCTACTTCTATAATTTTGTGATAGTGCCATGGGGTAATTGTCTAAATTCCTAATGTTTAGATTTTAGTTGATCTTTACATGTCAAAATCAATCACAGAATTTGTGAAGAGTACTTGAGACCCAAGTGGAGAGAGAGAAAAATCAAACCGAAAATTTACATAATTCAAATTCTCTTAAAATTGTTCAGTAATACCAAAATTATTCCCACTATGCCCTTCTTCTTGGCATTCGTTAGTCAGAATTGTAACAGCCCATAGTAAGTTTAATGTGATTCATTCATGTTAACAGTATGAAAAACAGGAATAAAGAGACCTCTCTGCACCAAGGAAGAAAACACACCAGTCATCCTGATGTTTACTCCATCCTTGGGATTTTGAATTTGTTTAGGCATATTATTGGGCTATACAGAAACTTGCTAAATAGTAAGTTTTATCAGAGTGGAGACTATCCTATCTAATTGCATATAATTATGGCTAACATTTCTATATCTCTTTATGGTTTACAAGGCGCTTTACTTACATCTCAGTTGATCCTATATAGACACTACAGCTCTTATTATTTCCACTAACAAATGAGGCAACTGGGGCTCAGAGCTAGCAACGATCAAAGACAGGATTTGAAACCAGATCTCTCCTGGTTCCAATGCCAGCATTCTTTCCTCTATAATACAATACTTCTCATATCTAACTCCCTTAGTGTCTAGGATAGTGTTTTGTATGCTACTGGAATGCTTTGTTTGTTGAAATACTGCATAGAACTAATAACCTGGGACAATTCAAGAGTAGGGGATAGCTGCAAATGTAATCCCATATCAAGAGTTAGATGCATCTTCTCCAATTGTCCCTCATTTCAAAACCTAATAGTAGTCATTATCAGGAACTAGCACAGAGGCACTTGATACTCATTTTTATTTGTAAAATGTTCTCAAAACAAATCCCTAATTTTGTGCATATTTAAAAATAAAACATAACAAATCTAATTTTTTCCAATACATCACTTTGACATCAAGGCATTTCCTTGATACACGTTAGGCTTGAGCTATGATAATAGAAAACAGCAGTGTCCTCTGGATATGAGGTGGGGGAGGGAAGGAGCAGGGCAGCACAAATGCTTTTCCCCCCTTTACCACCTGGGGAAGGGTAATGAGAGATTGGGCAGATCTTCCTAGCATTGTAGTTTATTGTAATACGGCAACATGTTGAGACTTCCTGCCTCTAGCAAGCCATACACTCTGCACAACACTTAGCATACCTAATAAATGTGTCAAGTAATTAGGAGCCTAGTTTCTTCTATGACAACCGCCCAGGTCTCCATAATGAAAACAAAATCAGTTTTGCTATTTCAGTCTTCCCTTTGAGGTTATAATGAAAGTTAAAAAAAAAAAAAAGGACTAAATTCTGATTTCTTCAATAGGCAGTGGGAAACAGCTAAACTTATTTAAACTCATTCAAGTTCTCCTTATTGTGTTGCCCTTGGGCCACAAAAGGTAAACTGTGAGAGGCATAACAAAGTTATTAAAATCTTTGGATCTGGGACCTTAAACCAGAAAGCTAGCTTTTCCCTAATGGAGTGAATGTCAGTGGTAGGTGTCCTGCCTAAGCTTTGCAGAAAATGAACTAAATCTATTTCACCTGTGACAGTTGAGACCCTTCACCAGAGTGGAGAGTTCAATAGGCATAGCTGCCCCTTTCCTACAACTCTAGATTCCAGCCCGGCTGGAAATAATGCACTTTGGCTCCCATCATCTATCTCCTGACAGACACTCCATGAGATCTGTTAAGCCATTTAAAAGTAAGTTGTCTCGAAGTAGAGTTTGGAGCTATTTCCCAGCACCCATTCAGGGCTCAGACTGGAAAGACAAACACACACAGAGGCCTTCACCATAATGGAATCCCAGAAATATGTCAGGATTGCTTTTTCTGCATCCAATATTTATACAAAATTTCTTCTGGTGAAAAATACAACACATCATCCCTTTGTTTCCAAACATAGGTCTCTGGATAACCCAGCGATTTATCACATCTCTTTTTCCTTCTTTGTTTAAGGTTTGTTTTCCTGAGTCATGCTTCACTATTAAAAAACATTGCTCTTATATAGGTCATGATCCTTAACATTTAAATGCACAACATTCTATCTGCCTGGTGGCGTGGGGAGAGGAGCTAACTCACTTGCCTAATTTCCAGAGGTGTTAGCTGTCCAGGCCATCATCCTTATTTATGAAATGCCAGTGAAAGGAAGACTTTAGTAAATTTTCTGGATGAGTGGGGCAAAATAACTGCTAGAGAGGAAGAAGTCTTTTTGAGATGTTGATCAAAATTCTAAGGCCTTCAGGTTGTTTGCAGTAACACTATCTCTTCTGTATCAGACTCTAAGCAAAATGATAAAGTAAGTGAAGCTTCCCTTGGCACCTTCCCATTTCCCCTTTTAGTGTCCCTACCCTTCTCTTTCAGGATTTCAGGCTGCCCCAGAACAAACCCAAATGCCTCCAGGCCCCCCTGTTGTCCAGTGCCAATACCTGGGCAATACCTACTGCTTTTTTTTTAGGGCAACAAGGGTTAAGCGATTTGCCTAGTGTCACACAGCTAGTAAGTGTCAGGTGTCTGAGTCGGATTTGAACTCAGGTCCTCCTGAATCCAGGGCCGGTGCTTTATCCACTACTCTACCTAGCTGCCCCCATGCCTACTGCTTTTAAACCTATTCTTTTCTCTTCTCCCCCACTATGATCTCAGCTAACAGTCACAGAGGAAAATGGTCTTGTGCATGAATTCTACACTGATTTCCTAATAATCGATAAACATTTATCAAAGGCCTACTATGTGCTAGGCAATGTGCTAAGTGCTAGGGATACACATACAAAAGAAGGCAGACCTAATTACTGATAATGGCTTAGGGAGATACCATGAAGACTCTCTCCTTTTTAAAAGAGAATGAATGAATATCTAATAGGGAAATTTCAGATATCTGACATCTCTTTAAATACTCTACACAAGAGACTGCTACCCTGCTGCCTAACTATAACTATGTTTAATAGCTAACATTTCCATAATGCTTTAATGTTTGTAAAGAGTCTAACATATATTATTTCATTTGATCATGGGGATGACCACATGGGGCAAGTTTTATTACTCCCATTCTAAATGTGAGAAAACTGAGCTTTAAAGAGGTTAATTTACTTACTTAGCATTGCACAGTAGTGTCTGGGGGCCGAATTTGAACTCAGGTCTTCCAGGGGATAAGTCCTGAACACTATCCACTATGTCATCTACCTGCCATCCTGTGTATAGAACCTTGTTCTTCCACAATCCCTGTGCTCCAATTGATTATTCTTTGGTTAATTTGCTGATTACTTAAGATGATATGTTTCACACACACACACACACACTATATATATATATATATATATATACACATCACATGGATATTAGACAAATAATTACTAAGGTTACTTTCATTTTGTTTTTCAGATTTCTGTTTAGTACAGAAGGTGGTTTATTTGAGATGGATGCTATAGGAGGCAACAATCACCAGATAGGGAGTTTGGAGAAGTTGAGTCCTCACTGCATTTTCCTGCTTTTATGGTCAAGCAGAAAATGCCCAAGAATTTGAATGTGTACTTTTTGTCCCACTTTTGTTCTTTATATCCAAGTTATTTCCAGGTATTCCCCTCTCTCATTCCTGCCTCTTATAAAAAGACAAGTAATTGAGTCAATATGCATTTTATTAAGTGCTTACTATTTTCCAGGGGGTATATAAGGTGTTCTGGGAGGACTTTCACCTCTGGTGTTGGGGCTTGCCAAGCCCTTTTTAGGGCTGCTCATCTACCTTTGGTGTCTATCTTTCCTCCAACTCTCACCTGTGCTTCTAAGAAGCTGAAGTATGAGCAGTAGCCACAGCCGTTAAAAATGTCACAGCAGATGGGCTAAACCAGGTTTAGGGTAACTGACGGGCCTCAAACCTGTCAGTAAGTTAAAGGGATGTCTAACCCAAGTGTGTAAATACTTCCCCTCGGGCAGAATAGACATATGAGAACAATTTGTTCCAACAACCATGAAGGCAGCTGAAGCAAATGCTATGGAGTGCTTAGAGTTTGGTCAGACATCAAAGGGGCCAAGGTCATCCGCTGTATTCTGGACCATCACCAGTCATCCTGACTTTTGTCCTGCCACTAGATTTCGATGACTCTGGAAGAGAGAATGAGGCTGATGACTGTGTAACTGTCTCACTTCAATCCAAGTCATGCACTAGTCAAAACAACACCCCATGATGTCATTGATCCCCCCTTGAAAACGAAGGATAAACAACAACAACAACAACTATTTGCCAGGCACTGTGCTAAATTAAGGAAAACTAGCCAATAAAGCTGTCTTAGGAGATAGTGTCCACCCCCACCACCTACCCTCAGGTAGTCTTTAAGCCAAGCCTAGAATATCACATATATATACATATATATGTGTGTGTGTGTATACACATATTTGTATATATACACATAAATTTTATATGTGTGTATATGTTCATGTGTATATATATATATATATATATATATATATATATATACGTATTAAAAGGGGGAGGTTCATACGCAGGAATCAGTGGAACTGCCAGGTCTGTTCCAACTGTGAGGTCTTGAGTTTCTGTGATTTTGTAGGAATTTAGAAGGGCTTTCAGAGTAAGTCACACTTTTGCAAGCTATCCAGAGAATTAGGATCTGGTATCTTCTTTTGCTTTTTATGGTGCTATAACAAGCAGAGGCTTTCAAAATCATTACACAGTAATATCTTCTAATGGAAAACAAGTTTTTTGAATCTGCCCTTCAACACTTCAAAAGATGTGTATGTTCTTTTCATTATTCTCCTCTTAAGCCACCAACAACATTGGGGCACTCTTGAAGACAAAAAGGAATCACTGAAGAGACCTCAGAGATCATCCAGGCTAACTTCTGACACTGAGCTGCCTCTCTTGGAAGCTACATGCTATTTGGCAACAACAAATAGACTCCCTTTTCATCTTTTCTTTTCCAGACTGTGCTCCCAGTTTTTTCAACTATTCCCCACAAGTTATGGTTTCAAGTCCCTTTACTACACTCTATATGTATACTTGATCCCATCCCCTACCATCTTCTTCGGAAGATTTCATCTCCAATCATACCCTCTCCTTTTCATCTTGGACCTCTTCTTCTTTTCTGCTGGTTCCTTTCCTATTGCCTTCAAACATACCCAAGTCTTCCCCATACTTAAAAAAACTTTCACCAGACCTTACCAGGAACAGCTAGGTAGCATTGTGGATGGAGCACTGCACTTAGAATCAAGAAGACTCATCTTCATAAGTTCAAATCCAACACCAGACACTTACTAGCTGTGTGAGCCTGGGAAAGTCCTTTAACCCTGTTTGCCTCAGTTTCCTCATCTGTAAAATGAGCTGGAGAAGGAAATGGAAAACCACTCTAGTATCTTTGACAAGAAAACTCTGAATGGGCTCACGGAGAATTGGACACAACTGAATAACAAAGGACCTACCATAATCTCAAGCAAAGCTTCTTAAACTGTGGGTCACGACCCCATGTGGGGTTGAGTAACTGAATATGGGGGTCGCAAAAAAATTAGCAGTAAATGTTTGATTTGTATACCTATTTTATATACCTATATACACAAGATTGGGTAAAAGTTTCTTTGGCAAAACGGGGTCACCAGTGGAAAAAGTTTAAGACTTGATCTCATTATCATAAAGGTTAATACATGCCTATTGATTGATTAATTAGTGACCCTCCCTGAACATGTTTCAGTTTGTGAATGTTTCTTTTAAAATGCAATGCTCCAAATTCAACACAATACTATTATTGTGGTCTAACCACTACAGATTGCAATTAGACCATTGCCTCTCTTGGTCTTTCTGTTATGGCTAAGTAAGATCCCAGTAAACATTTTGGCTGCCACATCACATTATTGACTTATATTGGATTTGCAGTCAACTAAAAGGTCTGTCTTTTTTTTTGTGTTAACTGCTGTTAAGATACAACTTGCCTATTATGTACTCTTGTAATTAAGGTTTTGATTTTCTCAAATTTTTATCCTTACTTCATCTAAAGTCATCTCATACTATCAACCTGCTGAAATTTCATCTGAATGAGTAGATGGACTTCCCACCTTTGTATCACAGGCAGATTTGATAAGCGTGTCATTTCTGTATTCTATTTTATAAAGCAAAGTTGAACAGATCAGGAGCAAAGACAGAGCCTTGGAGCTAGAGATCTCCCTCCAGGTTGACAATAATGCATTAATCAACAGTCTTTGAATAGGGTCATTCAGTCATCTATCCACACACCCACTTTACAATTGTCACAGACCCCACAGTTCTTCACCGTGTTCGCAAGAATGTATATCAAAGCAAAGATGAGGCATGAATAGAAAGGGAAAACATGGTCAGTCATATCCCATTGCTGTGGTGATGGTAGGAGGGTCTAGTGCATTAATCATATGGATATGTTTCAGTGGTTGATTTGTTGTTTTCTTAATACCACCTAATAGAGCTAACGCCTCTCCTTCTCCCCTTTGCCTCTGCTGCTCCTTGAGTCACTGCCAATTTAGGGCTGTAAAAGTATTGTGATGAAATAAAAATGGTCAATCAGATATCACTGCCTGAGAAGAAAACGGAAAGTAAAGCATAGAAAAGCAATGATTGGGGCAGCTAAGTGACACAGTGGATAAAGCACTGGCCCTAGATTCAGGAAGACCTGAGTTCAAATCCAGTCTCAGACACTTGACACTTACTAGCTGTGTGATCCTGGGCAAGTCACTTAACCCTCATTGCCCCGCCAAAAAAGAAAAAGAAAAAGAAAAAGAAAAGAAAAGCAATGATAGGCTACACAAGAAACTTATGTTTTGGTCTAAACACATTTCACATATACTGTACTCTGAGAGGGGAAGGTGGGATTAATTTGACTTAAGTTCTAGGCTCAAATTCAGGCCCTTGGTTTGAGTTCTGCAATAGAATGCACAAAGACTATTTGGTTGATAAGGGAAACCACAGTAAGAACAAGAAAGGGTTCTGTATTTTGTGTGTAAATAACACATCAAACTTAAAAAAAACCCAACAAAATAAAACAACCCAGCCCATTTATACTGGCTTGCATCAAAATGAATTTTTAACATTTGTCTTCAGGGATAATTTTTTTTTATTAAAAACAAGTCATTGATATTGTGTTTTTAGAGTCAATACAAGTAGTGACCTAGATAACTCTTGTCCCTGACAGGTATTTGAGACTTTATCTGTTTAGATGAAGGGCTTTACTGATGTCTCACTGCAATGAGCAGCTAGGTGATACAGTGGATAGAATGCTGGACCTGGAGTCAGGAAGACCTTAGTACAAATTTTACCTCAGATACTTACTAGCTGTGTGACCCTGGACAAGTCACTTAACCCTGTTTGCCTCAGTTTCCTCACCTATAAAAGGACCTGGAGAAGGAAATGGCAAATCATTCCAGTATCTTTGCCAAGAAACCCCTAATGGGGTCGCAAAGAGTTGGACATGACTGAAAAATGACTGAACTACAGATTTACTCTTCTGATTGGTGGTTGTTTCAGCCACTCAGTTGGGATATATGGGGTGTTCAGGGAAGAATAGCATCTCTGGTGTGAGGGCTTGCCAAGCCCTTCTCAGAGCTGCATATCTAACTTTAGTGTCTACCTTTCACCCAATTCTCACCTATGGCTTCAAGAAGCTGTAGCATGCACAGAGACTATACCCCAGTAAAACCATGTTGGCAGATGGGTTAAAACAGGTTGAGGTTAACTGATAAGCCTCAAACACATTGGTGAGTTAGGGGGATGTCTATACCAAGTATGTGAAGACTTCCCCTCAAAAAGAATCGGTGGATAAGAAAATTTTTTGTTCCAATGGCACTGAAAGTAGCTAAAGCAGGGACTGTGGAATGCTTAGTGTGGTCACACATCTGCATCTTGGGCCATCACCATCCACTGCATCCCAAGTTATCACCATTCATCTTGACTTCTGTCTTGCCACTGGATTTTAATGATTCTGAAAGAGACAGTGAGGCTGATGACTTTGTGAAACTCTGCTTAAACCCTTACTTAAATCCTCAGTCAAATCCTATTCAGCATGTCAAGATATCACCCCATGATGTCAACGGTCCTCTTTGAAAATGAAGGACACAGGGGCAGCTAGGTGGCACAGTGGATAGAACACTGGCCCTATAGTCAGGAGGACCTGAATTCAAATCTGACCTCAGACACTTGATGCTTATTAGCTGTGTGACCCTAGGCAAGTCACTTAACCCCAATTGCCTCACCAAAAAAAAATTCCTTTAAAAAAAATGAAAATAAAAATTTTCAAAAGGGGGCAGCTAGGTGGTACAATGGATAGAGCACTGGCTCTGGATTTAGGAGGACCTGAGTTCAAATCCAGCCTCAGACACTTGACACTTACTAGCTGTGTGACTCTGGGCAAGTCATTTAACCCTTATTGCCCTGCAAAATAATAATAATAATAATAATGATAATAATAATAATAATAATAATAATAATAATAATAATGACAATGAAGGACACAACAACAATATCTAGTCCAGGATCCACCATGCTTCACTTCATACCCCAGCCATTTTCTTGCCAGTCCTGCTGCTTATTAGTCATCTTTCCCTAGTCCCTCTTTTGATCTCTGGAACCATAATGAAATCAACTCTGTCATTGCTTCTGAAAAGAGTGTGAGGCTCCTTTAACTATCCCTGTAATATTGTAGGCTACAATACACCACTCTGGCCACAAAGCTCCCTTAAATTTTGACTCTCTCAGTTAGAACATAAGCTCTCTGAGGGCAGGGATTTTTTTTCCTTTAATATTTTAGTTCCAGTGCTCAGAATAGTGTTTTGGACATAATAAGTATTTAATAAATACTTTTCATTTATTCATCCATTATGTACTGTTTTTCTTCAGAGTTCAAAATTTTTCTTTCTCCTTAAGGCCCCAACTATGGATTCACAGTAAAAAATTTTCTTAGCTTTTTTTTTTTGAGAAGATTGAGACCATCTGATCCATAAACTCCTTCAACACCCCTCATCTATTCTTTAGACTTTTTCTGTATCATCTCTCTTCTTCCCTCAGGTCATAGTAAAGGTATAGACACTACTCACTCAAGCTAAGCTCATTTCCTTTTCCCTTAATTCTCCTTTTATGAGGCTTCCTCCAATTCTTTATTTCAGTATTCTTTTCTTCTTTAATCTGCTGCTCCTTGGCCTTTCCTCTGTCATGGTTCTAGGGCAGAAATAAGGTAGGGGTATCTTGGATTTATCTAAATTATCAATGGACATAGTTATAGTTAGCACGGATAGGGAATAAATTTATAGCTCAAAACATAGCTAAAATGCCATATTTTATATTCACTGTCACATCCCTCATTTCTTCCATGGTGCTTTCTTGTGGATCCACTCCTTAGTTCTTCACTGTTGGGTTAACCTGACCTGGTCCCTGTTTGGTAATCTTGTTATATTCTGGGAGATGTTTCATCTCCTGCTAATGTCTAATGAATCTATTTTCAGTCTTTGATGAGGATTCTTCTTGTCAGCACCTTGGTTCAAATTCTGTTTTAAGGTTCTTATTAGCTATTAGAGCCTCAATTTCCTAAGATGTCAATTGTGGATAATAATATATTTGTACTTTTCACAGGCTTATTTTGAAGATCGAAATGTGATAATCTATGTAAAGTGCTTTGCAAATCTTTTGCTTTGCAAAAAAAGTACGATATAAATGTTAGTTTTTATTGTTGAGATAAAATGCTCACCAAAAGAAATAAGTCTAGGCATTTTAAAAGAAGATTAAAATCATCAAGGTTAATGTTAAATATTATAGCAGTCCATCCTTGAGACAAAGCCAGTTGTTCTTCAATCCACTTTCTGACTGTCATCCATATTCCATTTGTTTTCTGTTTCCTGGCTTCTACTGTTTCTCCTGAAAGATTGTCTTTAACTCCCTCAGCTAACTTAACATCTTCAATCCTTGAGCTTTCCTTGCCACTGGCTCCTTCCCATCTGAGCATGAATATTACTCAGGTTTCCCCAATTTCCTTGATCTTTCTACCCAATCTAGTTATTGAATTATCTCTTTCCTCTCAATACAAATAAAAAAGGGTCTTTCTTGTTGACCCAAACAGTTCATTCTGAGCTTTTACTAAAGATAAGGAAAGGGGAGGAGGAAGTTTGTAAACTATGTCAGGAGCCACTAGAAGTGCCACTTAGGGGCAAGGACCAGTCCTCAAGGTTGATATATTATTGATGATGATGATGATGGGGGGGCAGCTAGATGGCACAGTGGATAAAGCACTGGCCCTGGATTCAGGAGGACCTGAGTTCAAATCTGGCCTCAGACACTTGACACTTACTAGCTGTGTGACCCTGGGCAAGTCACTTAACCCCAATTGCCTCACACACACACACACACACACACACACACACACAAAATGATGATGATGATGATGATGAAAAGATAGCCAGACTGCAAATTTTTTTCTACTAAGGAGAATTATTTTTACTGTGAGAAGGAAATGACAAAAATGGAGAACAAGAACTTACCCAAGGTAAGTTAAAAGTTAGTAAGATGGGGGCAGCTAGGTGGCACAGTGGATAGAGCACTGGCCCTGCATTCAGGAGGACCTGAGTTCAAATCCGGCCTCAGACACTTAACAATTACTAGCTGTGTGACCCTGGGCAAGTCACTTAGCCCCAATTGCCTCACCAAAAAACAAAAAACAAAAAGTTAGTAAGATAGATGGTAAGCTATCCTCAAACAATTCAAGTCATTGAACTACATCATAGTATACTGAAAGATCTGCAGAATGTGATTACTAAACTATTCTTAATGCCTTTTTTAAAACCATGGAGAATGGGGTGGCTAGGTGACACAGTGGATAAAGCACTGGCCCTGGATTCAGGAGTACCTGAGTTCAAATCTGGCCTCAGACACTTGACACTTGCTAGCTGTGTGACCCTGGGCAAGTCGCTTAACCCCCATTGCCCCACAAAAAAACCAACAACAACAACAACAACAACAAAAACAAAAACAAACCATGGAGAACGGAAGATGGCAAGGAATAGGAAAACTATGTCCCAATTTTTAAGAAAGTAAGATAGTGGACTCTACATATTGTTGGATGGTGAGCTTGACAGAGTCCTGACAAAGATATAAAGGATATTTAAGAGATGGGTTATGAACATTTAGAAAGGCAAGCAGAGATTATGAAGAGCTCTCATGGCCTTATCAAGAACAAATTATGACAAACTAATCTCATTTCTTTTTGTGTGTGTGATAGCATTAATAGACTGGTAAATGAGAGGAACAGTAGAGTTAGAGAATATCTGGACGTGTGACAAGAACTCATGATACTGTTGTGAATAAGAAGATAGATATCAAATAGGTGATGGTACAAGTAGTAGATTTGGAATGACCAGACCTCAAGAGTCTGCTCAATGTCAATCTGCAAGGTAATTTTTAGTGCAGGGATTCTTAACCACTTGTGTCCCATGAACTTCTTTAAAAGTATGGTGAAGTCAATGGATCTTTTCTCAGAATAATATGTTTAAGTGAATAAAAATAAATACACAGGATTACAAAGGAAAACAATTAGATTGAAATAACTGCTATAAAACTATTTTAAAAACAAGTTTATGGACCCTAGGTTAAGCACCCATGGTCTAGTAGATCTTGCCCTAAATATCAGTCCCCACCCCTTCATTGTTAAACATTTATATTTGAAACTTGGATGAAGGAACAAATGGTATGTTTATCATATTGTGAGATGACATAAAGCTGGAGAGTTTGCTTATAAGTTAGATAGCAGAGTCACCATCCAAAAGAGATCTCAACAGTCTAGAACAGGGGTTGGCAAACTATGGCCTATGGGTCAAATTCAGCCTGGTGTCTTCTTTTTTATACCTCATGAACTAAGAATGTTTTTTATATTTTAAATGGTGGAGGAGGGAGATCAAAAGAAGAATATTTTGTGACATATGACAATTAAATGAAATTCAAATTTCAATGTCCATTAAAGTTTTATGGGACATAGTGATATTTATTTATGTATTGTTTAAGGCTGCTTTTGTGTTATAACAGTAGAGTCAAATAGTTATGACAGAAGTGTGTGACATTCTCATCACTTTGTACTGTTGCTGGATACATTAGAAATTATAGTGATGAAGATGGCAGACAGAAGCCAGGAAGTTTCCTGGCTCTCCCCAGTTTCCCTCAGAAATGACCTTAAATCAAGCCTCTAAATGGATTTTGGAGTGACAGAATTCACAAAAAGATGAAGTGAAACAAATTTCCAGCTTATGACAACTTAGAAGGGCTTTAGGAAAGGTCTGTCTCACTTTGGTAAAAGGGGAGTGCAGCCCAGTGAAGAAGGTGTCCAGGCAAGCCAACAGGATGCTCTTAAGCACAGCACAGGTTAGCAATCAAGGCCCTTCAGTACTAGCTTATCATAATAGTGGTACAGCAGGTCAGCTATGAGGGCTCCAGCCCAGCACAGATGGTAAAGAGACAGCCCCATAACCCTGATATATCAGGTATGACTAGGCCAGGCCGCCACAAAAAAGTAAGCCATGAGTCCCTGAGGCCATGGTGCAGAAAGCCAGTGACAGGTTCCTGGCCACCAGTGCAAGAAGCTTTGCACAGTTCCCCAGGAGGCAGAGCTCAACTTTAAAAAGTGAGCAAAAACAGGAAAGGGCCCCAACCATAGAAAACTACTATGGCAACAGGGAAGACTAAAACACAAACTCAAAAGAGGACAACAATGTCAAAATGCTTACATGTGAAGCCTCAAATAGGAATATGAATTGGTGTCAAGCACAAGAAGCCTTCTTAGAAGAGCTCATAAAGGATTTTCAAAATCAAATGAGGGCAGCTAGATGGCATAGTGGATAAAGCACCAGCCTTGGATTCAGGAAGACCTGAGTTCAAATCCAGCTTCAGACACTTGATACTTACTAGCTGTGTGACCCTGGGCAAATCACTTAACCCTCATTGCCACCGCCGACCCACCCCCCACCCCCCGCAAAGTGATAAATCCTGCCTTAGATATTTTAAGGTACAACTAGGTGGCTCAGTGGATAAAGCACTGGCCTTGGATTCAGGAGGACCTGAGTTCAAATTCAGCCTCAGACACTTGACACTTACTAGCTATGTGACCCTGGGCAAGTCACTTAACCTTCATTGCCCTGCAAAAAAAAAATTAACAATAAAACGAAAAAAAGAAGTGAGAGTTCTGCAAGAGACAGTCAAAACCTTGGAAAAGGAAAGACAAAAATTGGCTGAGGAAAATAATTTCTTATAAAATACATTTGGCCAAATGGGGAAAAAATTCACTGAAGAAAACAACTCCTTAAGAAAGTAGAATTATCTCTTATAACATGACTAATGTAGAAATATATTTAATGTATATATATATAACCTATATCAAATTACCTGCTGTCTAGGGGAGGGGGGAGGGAAGGGAAGGAGGGAGAAAAATTGGAAACTGGAAATCTTATCTAAACAAATGTTGAAAACTAAAAAGAAATAAATATATTTTTTTAAAAAAGTAGAATTAGACAATGATCAAAGACAATTCCAAAAGAATCATGATGGAAAATTATATCCTACATGAAGAGAAAGAATTGTGGACTCTGAATGCAGATTGAAGTATACTATTTACACCTTTTTGTTTGTTTGTTTGTTTCTTGTGGTTTCCCCCTTTTGTTCTGATTCTTCTTTTGCAACATGACAAATGTGGAAATTTGTTTAACGTGATTATATATGTATAACCTATATCAGATTGGTTGCTGTCTTATTGTTGTTTGTCCTTCATTCTTGATGAGGTTCATGACATTAGGTGATGTCATGACTTGCAGTGAATTGGATTTAAGTGATTTAATTAGCTGTTCAAGGTCAACAACATCACTGTCTCCTCCAGAGCCATCTGGGTCCAGTGGCAAGATATACATCAGGATGACTGGAGATGGCCCTGGATGTTTTAAGGCAATTGGGGTTAAATGACTTGCCCAGGGTCACACTGCTAGTAAGTGTCTGAAGTGAAATTTGAACTCAGGTCCTCTTGACTCCAGGGCCAGTACTCTATCCACTGTACCACCTAATTGCTCCAATATTTCTTGCTATTTTAGGAGAAGGGAGAGGAGGGAGGAAGGAGAGAGGGGAGGGAGGGAACAGAGAAAAATGTGGAACTCAAAATCTTAAAAAAAAAAAAAGAATGTTGAAAACAATATCTACATGTAATTGGAATAAAATAAAATACTACTAACTTAAAACAAACAATAAAAATAATAAATAGAATTAGCTAGATGGAAAAGGAGGTATAAAAGCTAACTGAAGAAAATAATTCCTTAAAAATTAGAATTAGACAAATGGAAACTAATGACTCTATGAGACATCAAGAATCAGTCAAACAGAGTGACTTCTCAGAGCTCTCTCCCAAATCCGTTCAAATAATTCCATAAGACAATTCCAGGAGCAGCAAATTCCACTGGGTGAGATTATTTTCCAGCCAAAGAATGCTTAGAAGGTCAACAGGAGGGGGCCTGCTATGCTGGGGCAGGAGTGGAAACCAATCCTGAGGTCACGCTGACACAGATCCAGTCCCAGGCAGGCTGTGCCAGAGAAAGAGACCTCCAGACCCTCTGAATTGGCTGCAGCCCCAACTTCTTCTGGAACTAAGCTCATGGTCTGGTGAGATGGCTTAGTGGTTGGCCTGGGGGATATTACAGGGGTCTCTGCTTGTGCTGAGGTGGAGCTTGATTGTTTTACCCCTTCTGGGAACCAGGAAGCAGCCTTGGGTGGTGGCAGCCCAGGTGGGAGAGAGGTGTAGGCTTGCTGGAGCTATCAACCAGCAAAACAAAAATTTTGTTTTCTGGTTGAAAAGCAAGTAGGCCTGGGGTTATTTACAGACCAGGGCACAGGCCAGGTGAGTGAAGAACCTGCCTCTCCTTAAATTGTACCACCTTGGGCCCACTGAAGCTTGGGACAGAGCAGCCTGGAAACAGTGCCCCACTTTAAGAAGGAGTTAAAAGTCAAGAAATAGGTGGGCAACATGAGCAGATAGAGAAAAATGCAAACCATAGAAAGTTTCTTTAGTGACAAAGAAGATCACAGTGCACCCTCAGAAGAGGATAGCAACATCAGGGCTCCTATATCCAAAGCTTCCAAGAAAAATATGAATTGGTCTCAGGCCATAGAAGCTCTCAGAAAGGTCTTTGAAGATAAAGTCAGAGAGGTAGAGGAAAAAAATGAAAAGAGAAATGAAAGTGATGCAGGAAAATCATGAGAAAAAAGTCAACAGCTTGAAATGCCAAATGGAAAAGCTCTCTGGAGAAAGCAATTGCCTAAGAATTAAGATTGAGCAAATGAAAGCAATTTTATGAGAAATCAAGACACAACAAAGCAAACCCAAATGAATAAAAAATAGAGGACAATGTGAAGTATCTCCTTGGAAAAACAGCTGGCCTGGAAAATAGATCCAGGAGAGATAATTTGAAAATTATTGAACTACCTGAAAACCATGATCAAGGAAAGAGCTTAGACATTATCTTCCAAGATATTGTCAGAGGAAATTGCCCTGATATTCTAGAAACAGAAGGTAAGGTAGAAATTGAAAGAATCTACTGTTCACTTCCTGAAAGAGATCCAAAAATGAAAACTTCCAGGAATATTATAGCCAAATTCCAGAGTGCCCAGGTCAAGGAGAAAATATTGCAAGCAGCCAGAAAGAAACAATCCAAGTACTGTGGAACCACAGTAAGAATAGCACAAGATCTATCATCTTCTACATTAAAGGATTGGAGGACATGGAATATGATATTCCAGAGAGCAAAGGAATTGGGATTACAACCAAAAATCACTGACCCAGCAAAACTGATTATAATCTTTCAGGGGAAAAAATGGGACTGCAATGTAAAGGAGGACTTTCAGGTATTCATAATGAAAAAACCTGAACTGAATAGAAAATTTGACTTTCAAATATAAGACTATAGAGAAGCATAAAAAGGTAAACAGGAAAAAGAAATCAAGAGGAATGTTAAAAGGTTAAACTGTTTATATTCCTACATGGGAAGATGATACACCTAACTCACAAGAACTTTCAGTATTAGGGCAGATGATAGGAATAAATTTAGACAGAAGGCACAGGGAATAATTGATTATGAGGGGATGATATCTTTAAAGCATTTATTTTTTATCTTTGGGGGGGTGGTCGGGGTTGGGTGGCATGCCTGGGGTCATACAGTAGATGAGTGTCTTGTGTCTGAGGCTGAATTTGGGCTGGGATCCTCCTTGGTCCAGGGTGGGTACTTTGTCCTCTGTGTGATCTATCTGCCCCATGATAACATCTTTAGGGTAAAATTGAGGGTTGAGAGGATTGCACTGGGGGAGGGGGAAGGGGAAAGGTAGAATGGGGTGAAATTTCACATGAAAGAAGCAGGAAAGGGCTTATGTTGTGGGAGGGAGGACATGGGGGAGTAATGGGGCAGTGAATGAGCCATACTCTCATCAGAATTGGCTCAAAGACCTTAATCTCATCAGAGTTGACTCAAGGAGGGAATAACATACACACTTAATTGGTTGGAGTAATATATCTAACCCTGTAGGAAAGTAGGAGAGGAAAGGGATAAGGGGGGAAGTGAAAGAAGGGAGAGCAGATTGAGGGAGGGGGCAGCCAGAAGCAAAACACTTTTGAGGAGGGATAGGGTAAAAGAAAATAGAAAATAGAGTAAATAACATGGGGGAGGAAATAGGATGGAGGGAAATAGTTAACTATAGTAACTGTGAAAAAAAATTTGAAGCAGAGGCAAAAGTAAGGTAAGAAGATAATTGATGGATTGATTATGATTGGATGAAGATGAGAATTGATCAATAAGTATTGATTGATTGATGAGGAAGAATGATTGATGATGACAAGGATTAATTGATGAAGATGGGGATTGATGGATGATGATGAGAATTGATTGATGATCATGATAAAATATATGGTACTTTGCTGGATTGTTGTGAAGAAAATTCTTTGTCAGATATAAAGTATTATATAAATGTTATCTCTTACTGTTGTTGCAATAATCAACCTCTTGTGTTTATTGTAAGTAAATCTCTCTTTAAAGTATTATGTAAATATGGTTTACTATGAAAAGAATGATGAGCAGGATGCTATCAGAAATACCTACATGAGCTGATGTAACATGAAATGTACTGTATATAAAATAACAACAATACTGTAAGATAATCTGCTGTGAATGACTTGATTATTTTCATCAAGGTAAAGATCCAAGACAACTCTGAAGGTCTTAGGAAAAAATGCAATCCATCTACACAAATAACTGATGGTGTCTGAATACAGATTGAAGCATAATTTTTTTGTTAGTTCCTTTATCTGAAGTTTTGTTTTTGTCTGTTTTTTTTCACAACTTGGCTTATGTGGAAATGTTTTGCATGACTGCTCATTTATAGCTTATATTGAATTGCTTAAGTTCTTGGCAGGGAGGGAGAGAGGAAAAGAATTTGGAACACAAAGTCTTAAAAAATGTTGATGTCAGAGCAGCTAGGTGGTACAGTGGATAAAGCACCAGCCCTGGATTAAGGAGGACCTGAGTTCAAATCCAGCCTCAGACACTTGACACTTACTAGCTGTGTGACCCTGGGCAAGTCACTTAACCCCCATTGCCCTACAAAAAACCCAAAAACAAACAAACAAAAAAACAACAAAAAATGTTGATGTCAAATTTGTATTTACATATAATTTGGGAAAATAAAATTCTAAAATAAAAATAAAATATATAGTTTTTATAAAATAATCAGTCAAAATGAAAAGAATGCAAAAATGGAAGAAAGTATAAAATGCCTCATTGGAAAAATAACTGCCCTGAAAAACAGTTTCAGGAGAGACAATTTAAAAATTATTGGACTACCTGAAAACCATGACCAAAAAAGAGCCTGGACAGCATCTTTCAGGAAATTATCAAGGAAAACTGCCCTGATATCCTAGAATCAGAGGGTAAAATAGTCATTGAACAAATCCAACAATCATCTCCTGAAAGAGATGACAAAATGAAAAAACTCCAAGGAATATTGTAGCCAAATTCCAGAATGATCAGGTCAAGGAGAAAATACTGCAAGCAGCCAGAAAGAAATAATTCAAGTATCAAGGAGCCACTGTCAGTATTACATAGGACTTAGCAGCTTCTACATTAAAGTATCAGAGGGCATGGAATATGATTTTGCAAAAGGCAGAGAAGCTTGTATTACAACCAAGAATCAACTACCCAGCAAAATTGAATATAATCTTTCTAGGCAAAAGATGCACATTTCCTGATGAAAAGACAAGAGCTGAGCATAAAATTTGATTTTCAAATACAATACTCAGGAGAAGCATAAAAAGGTAAACAAGAAGGAAAACAACATATTATTTAATAAGATTAAACTGTTTACATCCCTACATGGGAAGATGATACTTTTAACTTTTGAGAATTGTATCTTTTTTTAGGGTAGTTAGGAGTATGCATAGACAGAAGATGTGGGTATAAGTTGATTTTAATATGACATAAAAAAATTAAGGGGTGGAAAAAAGGATTATACTGGAAGAAGAGAAAGGGGAAGGCAGAATAGGGTAAATTCTATCACATGAAGAAGCACAAAAGACCCATTACAGTAGAGGTAAAGAAGAGAGAGGGTGAGGGGTTTTTTGAACCTTAATCTCATCAGATTTGGCTCAGGGAGGGAATAGCATACACATGAAGTTGGGTATAGAAAATTTTCCAACCCTATAGGGAAATAGGAGGGGAAAGGGGGAAAGAAAAGGGAAGGGGGGACTGATAGAAGGGAGAGGAGAAGGGAGGGCAGAAGTAGGAGGGAAAAGAGGAAAGAAAAGGGAGGGGGCTGATAAAAGGGAGGGCAAATTGAGGGAGGTGGTCAAAAGCAATACACCGGTGAGGAGGAACAGGCTGAAAAAAGAAATGTATAAGTAAGGGTACTAAAGAGGATGGAAGGAAATCCACCATTAGTAATTATAACTGTGAATGAAAATGGGATGAACTCTCCCATAAAATGGAATCTGAGAGCAGAGTGGATTAGAACCTAGAATCCTACAATATGTTGTTTACAAGAAATACATTTGAAACAGAGAGAGACACACAGAATAAAGGTAAAAGACTGGATCAGAGTATATTATACTTCAGCTGAAGTTTAAAAAAAGTGCAGGTGTAGCAATCTTGATCTCAAACAAAACAAAAGCAAAAATAGATCTAATTAAAAGAGGTAGTGAAGGAAACTCATCTTACTAAAAGTTACCATAGACAATAAAGTAATATCAATAGTAAATCTATATGCACCAGGTAGTATAGCATCCAAATTCTTAGAACATAAGTTAAGTGATTTATAGGAAGAAATATACAGCAAAACTATACAACAGGGGGACCTCAACCTCCCCCTCTAAGAATTAGGTAAATCTAACCCCAAAATAAACAAGAAAGAAGTTAAGGAAGTGAATAGAATTTTTTAAAAGTTAGATATGATAGACCTCTGGAGAAAATTGAATGAGGATAAAAAGGAATGTACATTTTTCTCAGCAGTACATGGCACCTACACAAAAACTGACCATGTATTAGGACATAAAAACTTCATCAACAAATGCAGGAAGGCAGAAATAGCAAATGCATGCTTTTCAGATCATGATGCAATAAAAATTACATGTAACAAAGAGCCATCAAAAGATAGACTAAAAATTAATTGGAAACTAAATAATCTCGTACTAAAGAATGAGTGACTCAAACAATCATAGAAACAATCAATAATGTCATCAAAGAAAATGACAGGGGGCAGCTAGGTGGAACAGTGGATAAAGCACTGGCCCTGGATTCAGGAGGACCTGAGTTCAAATCCGGCCTCAGATACTTGACACTTACTAGCTGTGTGACCCTGGGCAAGTGTCTTAACCCTCATTGCCCTTCACCCCCCCCCCAAAAAAAATATGAGAGAGCATAGGAAAAAATGAAATTTTCCTTAAAATGACAAGCAGTATCTATCTAAAACCATCAGCAAGCATACATTATCTGTAATGGGAATAAGTTAGAAGTTGTAATAGGGTTAAGTTAGAATCACTCCCAATAAGATCAGGGGCAAAACAAGAATGCCCATTAACCATTATTATTTAATATTATATAGAAATGTTTGCTTTGGCAATAAGAGAAGAAAAAGAAATTGAAGGAATTAGAATAGACAATGAGAAAACAAAAGTATCACCGTTTGCAGATGATATAATGGTATATTTAGAGAATCCTAGAGAATCAACTAAAAAACTACTTGAAATTATTAACAACTTTAGCAAAGTTGCAGGATACAAAATAAAACTTCATAAATCAGAAACATTTCTATATATTACCAACAAACCCAGTAACAAGATGAATTCCATTTAAGATAACTGTAGACAATATAAAATATTTAGGCGTCTACCTGCCAAGATAATCCCAGGAATTACAAAACACTTATCACAAATACAATAAGATCTAAACAAGTGGAAAAATATCAATTGCTCATGGGTAGGCTGAGCTAATATAGAAAAAATGATAATTCTACCTGAGTTAATTTACTTATTCAGTGCCACAGCAATCAAACTACCAAAGAATTATTTTATAGAACAAGAAAAAAAAATAACAAAATTCATCAGGAAGAACAAAAGGTCAAGAATATCAAGGGAATTAATGAAAAAAAAATGCAAAGGAAGGTGGCCTAGCTATACCAGATCTAAAACTATACTATAAATCAGCAATCATGAAAACTATTTGATACTGGCTAAGAAATAAAATCAGTGGAATAGGTTAGGTACACAAAACACAGTAGTAAATTACTATAGTAATCTACTGTTTGATAAATCCAAAAACACCAGCTTCTGGGATAAGAACTCACTACATGACAAAAACTGCTAGACAAACTGGAAAATAGTATGGCAGAAATTAGGCATAGAATAACATCTCATACCACATAGCAAGATAAGGTCAAAATGGGTACATGATTTAGACACAAAGGGTGATGCCACAAGCAAATTAGGAGAGGAAGGAACAATTTACCTGTCAGATCTATGAAGAAGGGAAGAATTAATGACCAAACAAGACACAGAGAACATTATGAAATGCAAAATGGATAATTTTGATTACATTAAATTAAAAAGGGTTTGCACAAACAAAACCAATACAACCAAGATTAGAAGGAAAGGAAAAAGCTGGGAAGCAATTTTATAGTCAGTGTGTCTGACAAAGGCCTCATTTCTCAACTATATAGAGAACTGAGTCAAATTAATATAAATGCAAGTCATTCCCCAATTGAGAAATAGTCAAAGGATGTGAACAGGCAGTTTTCAGATGAAGAAATTAAAGCTATTTACAGGCATATGAAAAAGTGCTCTAAATCACTATTGATGAGAGAAATGTAAATTAAACATGCCACCTCACACCTATCAGATTGGCTAATATGATAGAAAAGGAAAATGATAAATGTTGAAGAAAATGTGGGGAAAATGGAACACTAATGAATTTTTGGTTGTGAACTGATCCAACCATTCTGGAGAGCAATTTGGAACTATTCCCAAAGGGCTATCAAACTGTACATTCTGTTTGATCCATCAATGCCACTACTAGCTCTGTATCCCAAAGAGATCACAAAAAAGGGAAAAGAACCCACATGCACAAAAATATTTATAGCACCTCTTTTTGTGGTATGTCTCAATTCCCCAGTGGGGGATAGCTGAACAAGTTGTGGTAGATGAATGTAATGGAATACTATTGTGCTAAAAGAAATAATGAATAGGCAGATTTCAGAAAAGCCCAGAAAGACTTAAGTGGACGGATGCTGAATGAAGTGAGCAGAACCAGGAGAACACTGTACACAGTAACAGCAACATTGTGCCATAGTCAAATGTGATAGACTTAGTTCTTCTCAGCAATACAATGGCGAAAGACAGTTCCAAAAGACTCCTGATGGAAAATGCTATCTCCTTCCAAAGGATGAAGATTGAAGCATACTATTTTCACTTTAAAAAAATTTTTAAATTTCTCATGATTTTTCCCTTTTGTTCTGATTTTTCTTTTACAACATGACTAATGGGGAAATATGTTTAACATTACTGTACATGTATAATCTATATCAGATTACTTGCTATCTTGGGAAGGGAGGGAGAAAGAAAAATTGGGAACTGAAAATCTCACAAAAATGAATGTTGAAAACTATCTTTACATGTAATTGGAAAAAAATACTATAAAGTAAAAAACAAAACAAAAAATAAAGTCATATGCAAATGTAAAAAAAGTACAATGATACAATTATAACTTGACAGTGTTTCAAGGGCTATGTGTATAACCATAACATTACAAAAAATATTATCAATGCATGCCCACAATGTCAAAACCAAGATAAAATTGGACTTTGAATCTTCCTTTTAAAGCACAGTGAAGTATGGATTATTTTCTTATTGAGTTACATGGCAGAAACCTTGTATTTGTTATGAAGTGGCACTAAGAGAATACAGCATATATTTACATTTCCAGACTAAGCACTCATCACAATATTCCCAACTCATAAAAAGCAACAGTCAGAAAAATTGTTAATTTAAAATGGACTATCTCATTATAGGAGTATTTCTTCACAAAATTTTTAAAAATGAAAATGGTGCTGTAACCAAAGTAAGTATCTAAATTCCCAAGTTCTTCACTTGTTAGCGAAGCAAGAAAAGCTGCTTATCAATGTTGTGCTAATTAGATCATGTCTTATTGTAGCTCTTGAAGAAATGTGTCCACAGAAAATAAATTTAAGACTATTAGCCTTTTGGATCAATTAAAATCATATGTTTATGTATTGATATCAGAATTTATCAGTACCTATCTGTGTGAAAAGACATTTTCAAAGATGAAATAAGTAAAATCTCTACAGATCAACTTTAAGAGATGAACATTTGCAACTGATTTTGATGACAGGGGACACTAACTTCAAACTTAAATTAAAGGAAATGTGATCTCCCCTAAAAGAATTCTTCTCATTTATAAGACTTACATTTTTTTTAAAAGAAGGGCTTTTTTTATTATGATTACATTTTAATTTTCATCATTAAAAATCTGTGGCAGTTTTTGTTTTCTTTCATTAGGTAAGTACCTACACAACACATTCAGTTGTGCCTAGTGGTCCACAAAGCCTAAAATATTTACTATCTGGTCCTTAACAGAAAATGTTTGCCAAATCCTGTTCTAGAACAGTGGGGAAAATTCAGTAAGATGAAATCGAATAAAGGTTAATGTAACATCTTACACTTGGGTTCGGAAAAAACAACTATACAAGTACAGAGTAGAGGAAGGCACAGATAAACAACAATTCACATGAAATTAAATCTGCAAGTTGTAGAGGACTTCTGGCTGAACATGGGTCATTTTATATAGCATGGCAGCCAAAAAGGCAAAGGCTCACCTAGACCATGTTCATAGATGCACAGAATGTTGAACAAGGAAGATTAATAGCTCTATTGTACACTGGACTCATGTCATCTAGGATATTTTGTTTTAGGTGTATGTGGTTGCCACATTTTTTAAAAAGGACACTTAAAAGGTGATTATATTCAGAGGAAAAGAAGCATGGTGGCAAGAAACTGGGAACCAAACCACCAAAATGTCTTCAGTTGTAGGGAGCAGAGAGCTGCTTAACCTGGAGAAGAAAAGGTAACTGGAGCATGGTTTCTTCAACCATTTGATGGGCTGCTGCAGGGAAAAGGTTTAAACTTTTTCTTCATGGCACCAAATTACTGGGAATAATAAGTGGATGTTACAGGAAATGCTGATTTTGACTTAGTGTTAGATCGAACTTCCTGACACAGCTATTAAAAAATGGAACAAGATGCATCAGGAGGTAGTGAACTTGATGTCAAACAATAACTGGGTCAAATCCTACTTTCTGTAGTGGCTGAATGAATCCTTAAATTCCTCAAGCTTGTCAGGGTTGTAGTGAAGATCAAAAAAAAGCTACTGTAGAGGTAGCGTATGTATGTGTGTTGCCCATATAAGATGTGTATGTCATATGGATTGTCTAAATGCAACTTGAAATGGAGGACTTGAAGATATCTCTGGAATCTTGCCTACCTACTGCCAAACAGTAACCAATAACCCCAACAACCTGGTTTCTATATCTTACAACTCTAATAACACACCTTACTCAACGGTCATCTGTAATCTTGAAATCAGTAGGTTCCACAACATCCAGCTAGATTCTCTCTCTCTTCTCTTGGCCTCAGTGATACCACAATCTCCTGACTCTTCTCCTATCTATCGATATACCTATATCTGTCTATCTATTGATCAATCAATTGATTGGTCTGTCTGTCTGTGTCTGTTCTGTCTTCTTTGTGGTGTCTTCATTCACTTTATAGACCTTTGAGGTGCCCCTAGGTTCTGTCCCTGGCCTCCATTTCACTCGATCTATATATCGATAGATAGAAAGATTCTTTCACTTGGAAATCTCATTTAATCCTTTGTCTGTTACTTCTCTGAAGATGAATAGCTCTAGACCAGTATTTCCAGCTAGAAGACCCGTCATCCCCTCAAATTTGACATTTCCAAAACTGAACTTATACCTTACTTCTCTCTAAACATGCAGTATTTTAGTCAGTTGCCACACTTAACCTAGTCTGCCTGGTTAGAAACCTTGCATATCCACAACCATATACTTGCATAAAACCATATATGTATGTGTATATATGCATATTGACCATATAGAAAACATATATATACATACACACCTACATGTACATATACACATACACATACATAGCATACTAGCACTTGCCTTCATTGCCACCTACAATGACTATTAATGTAATTTCCTAATAAGTCTTTCTGCCTTTATTCCTTTTTCTTTCCTTGTTATTCCTCTCCCCTCCTCATTAATTCTTTATCCAACTAGCAAAAATATAATATCCTTTATATAGAATTTTGGTTAATTTCTTTTTCTGTTTTATAATTTCTCTAATAAAGTTCAGATTCTTTTTCCTAGGACTAAAGTCACTCCACAATCAAATGCTACCCTATTTTCTGGCTCTGGATTCCAGGAATTCAGAACCACCTCTCAATATCTTCCACCACCCCTGTTGTTGTTGTTTGTCCCTTGTTCTCAAAGAGGACCATGACATCAGAGTGACCATGACTTACAGTGAATTAGATTTAAGTGAGGGAGGGCTGTGCAAGGTCACCAACCTCACTCTCTCCTCCAGAGCCATCTGGGTACAATGGCAAGGTATACATCAGGATGACTGGAGATGTCCCTGGATGTTTAAGGCAATTGAGGTTAAGTGACTTGCCACATGGTACGTGTCTGAGGTAAGATTCGAACTCAGGTCTTCTTGACTCCAGAGTCAGTGCTCTATCCATTGCACCACCTAGCTGCCTCACCCCTGTACCACTATTGCTAGTCTATCTCTTAATCTTTTCCTTCTCTTATAATTTTCTTTCCCATTTAGTTTCTTTTTTTCCTTTTCCTTTTCTTTTTTCTTTTCTTTCTTTTTTTTTTTTTTGCAGGACAATGAGGGTTAAGTGACTTGCCCAGGGTCACACAGCTAGTAAGTGTCAAGTGTCTGAGTTAGGATTTGAACTCAAGTCCTCCTGAATTCAGGGCTGGTGCTTTATCCACTGCACCACCTAGCTGCTCCCATTTACTTCTAATGATGATGGAATCCAAACTTCCTTACCTTAATTAAAGAACCTTCACAGTCTGGACCCAATTTACTCTTCAAACCTTGTTTTCTGATACTCCTCAAACTTAACATCTTCCTTCCATCTCCATATCTTTGGCCTGGTTGTCCCCAATGCCTTACAGTCTCTCAGAATCTTTTTATACTTTCTTCAAGGCTTAGCTCAAGTGTCACTTCCTAAGGAAGCCTTTCCTGATTCCCTGCAATTGTTCTTGAACTCTTAATGCCTTTCCTCTGCCTCTGTCCCTATTTCTCTGTCTCTTTGTCTCTCTTATTATCATATATTAATGCCTACTTCACACATTTGCTGTAAAGATCAAATGAGATGATAAACATTCAACACTTTGTGAACTTTAAAGTGCTGTATGTGTTAGATATTATTATGGCAACATGTACATGCCTACCTCGGCTCCTTTGCTCCTATCATTCCCTAGGCTTAGAATGTTCTATTTTCTCTCCACCTGTCTAAGTTCAATTGGAACTAATATCCATATCCTCCCTTCAGCCTTTCTAAATCACTCCAAACCACAACAAATGTTCCCTCCTCTGAATTTAATATATTCACTATATATTAATATATTCACTATATATTTAATATATTTACTCTATATATTTAATATAGATCCATATCCTCCTTCATCCTTTCTAAATCACTCCAAACCACAACAAATGTTCCCTCCTCAGAACTTAATGTATATTTAATATATATATGAATTTATTTAATATATATAGCACTTAATATATTTACCCTCATTTGGTATTTAGCATATGTTTCTGTATAATGTTATTTATTTTTAATGTATATTTCCATTCTCCCAACTACATTTTGAGATCCATAAGAATTCAGACAGATTTTTTTTTTTTACATTAAGTATCTGACACCGTAACTCGTATATCACAGGCACTCAACAAATGTTACTGGTGATGGGAATGATGGGAATGGTGGTGACATGGATGATATTACAACCACTGCTGTAACTCTCCAAGTGGGCTAACCATAGCCTTTAAGGACTGTTCTTGTTGCCCCAGGACAATTGAGGGGTCAGAAGTAGAGTCAATGTGCTCTTCAGGGGTCCTCAGAGCATGGGGAAGGTATAGGAAAAAGTGTAAGAAATTTCACCCCAGGACATATGTAGTGAGAAGAATTGGGAGGACCTGAAGGGAACCCAGCTGCTGGGTTATTGAAACCAGAACTTTTACACTTTCAGTAGATGAGTTGTGGGTGTGTGATAAGGATTAAACTGTTCATGCTATCAGGGAAAATTGTTGACATTGTTGCTAATTATAGCTACTGGAGAAAATAAAAAGAAGAGAAAACTGTAAGAAATGGGTTTGGCTGTTTAAAAGTAATACAAATTACTGTCATTTACTTTATGCCTACTTACTATATAGCACTATAATGATTATACATATCATTAAATGAGAACCGGATTGATTTGTTCCGTTGATTTGCTTAGAAGACTGAACTCTGTATATGTCCTGACTGTACTTTTAAATAAATAAATAAATAAATAAACAAACAAATAAATAAATAGATAGATAGATAGATAGATAAATAAATAAATAAATAACTGAAGGAAGTTATTTACTAATTTCAGGTTAACTAGTAACCTGACCAATAGGCTAGAAACAAAAGACTGCCACCAAAATCTCTATAAAGAGACTAGGGTTTCAATAAGGAGGTAATAGAACTAATAATTATGTAGTACTTTAAAGTCTACAAAGCACCCCACATATATATTGTGTTACTTTCCCCCCAGAAAAACCCTTCGAGGTAGGTGCTATTATTATTCCTATTTCACAGAGGAGAATACTGAGGCTGAGAGCGGTTAAGGGACTTGCTGAGGAGGCAAAACTTTAATTCCTGACTCCAAGTCCTGGACTCTATCCGATACTCCACCTATGTGCTTCATGATTATTGCTATCATTGTCTCTAGAATGGCATGAAAGAAGAGCCAGTGAGTGGATTCAGCTGGGAGATTTTGTTTGTTTGTTTGTTTTGTTTTATTTGTTTGTTTGTTTGAGGAAAAGTCAGAATGCCCCAGCTAGAGGAATATTGCTGAGGAGAAAATAGTTGTCAAGGACTAGAAAACTGAATTATGGAATTTAGGAATAAAAGAGCATCAAGAGATGGGATTGTTGCTAGAAGGTTCATTGGGATCAAAAGACAATTCCTAAGGAATTAGTCATACCTATCAGCAATAGGAAAGGGAAAGAGCATTTTGCTGAGACAAAAGAGGTCGAGTAGGGTGAAAGTAAGTCTCATCTTGAAAGGAGAAGGGAATAGAGTCCAGGGCGAGTTGAAGGCTCACCCTTTGAAAGAAAGAGTATTATCACTTCTGACGTTTAAGTAATGCAAAAGTAGAAGAATGTTGAGGAGGAGCCATGTCATGTGCATTTCCTGGACATTTGCATAGCACGTCCTTCTGACTCAAGTCTGTTGTCTTGAGACTTAGTAATCACACATACATGAAAAATAGCACTTGAACTGTAACACATGAATCACAAGCATCAAATTATTTGCTTCTCACATATGATTTTCTTCCTATTTCTTTATATGTAGTCTTTAAAATATACTGCTTCATTTAAAATAAATTATATATCTTATAGAAACCTTACCATTTGGAGTAAATTATAATTTACATTTTTGGGGAAAGGCACATATATGATTTCATTAGTGTAGACAATTTCTAATAAACAAACTTTCCATATCATCTGCCCTGTAAGTTAAAGTCTTAGCTGCCTGGAGCATTGAGTGTTTAAGTGACTTGTTCAAGGAAGCTCAGAAGTATTGTGTAAAGGGTTAGGATTTAAACCTAGGACTTCCTGTCTTGGAGTAAGCTTTCCCCTATACAGCAGTCTCTCAACAATGTGTTAATTTTGTAATAGCGTCATTCATTTGTTTCAGTCATGTTCAGCTCTTTGTGACCCCACTTTGTGGGGTTTTATTGGCAAAGATACTGGAATGGTTTGCCATTTCTCCAGCTCATTTTATAGACGAGGAAACTAAGGCAAACAAAATTAGGTGATTTGTCCAGGGTATACAACTCCTAAGTTTCTGAGACTGGATTTGAACTCATGTCTTCTGACTTCAGCCCTCATGCTCTGTATCACCTAGCTGTTGTAATAGACAGCTTTACAAAATAATTTAAAAGGGAGAGAATCCACTTTATAATTTCACATCAAACAAATTTCCATAGAAAACTAATAAGGTCCATTTTTTAAAAAATGAAGTGTATTCTCTGCCCACGTATTGGTTAATCATTTGTAAAACTGCTGCCAAGTGTCTTTGCTCTTTTCCCACAGAATCTACTCAATATACACAGAGAAAAAGCACCACATTTTGTAGGGTTTTTACTTTTCAAATAAAATGCTTTCTCTTGTGGATATAGAAGCTGCTTTTATGTTTTTTTTAAATTTGTAGAATAAAAAAGTTTCAGAATCAGTCAAAAGTGTAACTATTCACGTAGATCTATATAGAAAAATGTGATACATTTTATATTTCTGGAGCCTGGACATTTTATTTTATTATTCACTGTTATTCCTTCCCAGCTCTTAAGTTCTATGCTAAAAATGTGCCAAAAATAGATTTGTTTTCTAGAGAACCAGAAGGGTCTAAAGAGGGAACCCTTGCTGAAATTCAAATTATTTCATCAATAAACACTTGCCATCATTCTCTCAGTCTATACTCACAAGCTTGTTCTTCACAATATATGTATTAAATTATGCATTATATTGTTACTCTTTCCTTTTAAAAAGTGTAAGGGGGCAGAGGGGGGGGCAGATAGGTGACACAGTGGATAGAGCACTGGCCCTGGATTCAGGAGGACCTGAGTTCAAATCTGACCTCAGACATTTGCCACTTACTGGCTGTGTGACCCTGGGCAAGTCACTTAACCCCAATTGCCTCACCAAAAAAAAAAAAAGTAAGAAGGCTAGGTTTAAAATAAAAATAGTTTACTTCTTTGAGTAGCTCTAGGGATATAGGCAGGACTGAAGTAACCTGAATTAAATGAATATGAGTACCTATAATATAGTAATAATTATGTCAGTGACATGATTTCCTGCTGAGGGATAACATAGTGTGGTAGAAAGGACAAAAGTTTTTGTCCCAGGGGGCTCAGGTTCAAATCCTATCTCTTTTCCTTATGACTTATATAGTTTTGGGCAAAACACTTAACCTTTTAGTGTCTCACTTGCCTCAACAGTAAAATAAGAAGGTTTGATGAGATGGCCTCTAAGGTGCCTTGCAGATGTCAAGGTCCAATGAGCTTGGTAAAAATACATGGGAATTACTCTAGAATAAACTTCACTTTAGAGACAGTACTAAGGAATGTCATTTATTTTCTATCCTGGGAAATCCCAAGCAGGTTTTAGGATGTTAAAATGACTGATAGGTAGAGAATAACAAATAGGGAATAGCAACAGTCAATAATTCTGGGGAAAGAAGAAAAATGGACAAGAAAGCAATAGAGAAGAAGGGAAGTGGAAAGTTAACTGGGTTTATAGATGTGGAGATCTGGAACAGGATCTAAGCCTCAATCCTTAAGCAACCTGATCCCTTTCCTGACCTCCCCTCTCTCCAGGGAGCCAGCCATATTGATGTTGGACTCATTTCAGCTACTCCACTGGATTTGTCCCCACTGCAGCTCAAAACTCCTGAGCTAAAGAGATGTACCAGCCTCAGCCTAGTAACAGGACTTGTTCAGCACCATGCCTTTTCTGGCTTTTCCATTCTTTATTCTATGCAGGAGAGACAGTTCTTTAAGTATTTATTGTTTACCTTCTGATTGGCTCATTCTTCTCAGAACTTTCAGTTTAAGAAAGAGGGCCAGGCCAAAGACATGCTGATTCATCTCTAACCATGTCACCATCTTGGGTACCTTTCTTCTGTGAAGTTTAAAAATCTAAATTGTGGTCGCCTTAAATTAGAAGCTTTAGCACCAGTCCTTGGGCATTAAACATTTATTAAAGCATACAGATATTCCCATGGAGTTCAGAAAGTTAAAAAAAAAAAAGCCTATTTAGCCTAGAGTTCCAGCCTGGTCTGGTTCTTCCTCAAGTCCTCTGCCACAAGCCTGCTTCAATCACGAACTCTCTCCAGCAAACTTATTGTGGAAGCTTTTTATAGGTCTGGAACAGAGGCGGTCCTTACACACTGCTTCAAGCTGATTGGTTGGTGTCATCCAAATCCATTGGTTCTGAAGGTGTTCTCAAGGTGTGATTATAATCCAGTTAATTTGAAGTAGGCTAATCAGCAGTTAATCACTCTCATTTGATTCAATCAGTCTAGATTAATCTCCAGGTGGGTCTTTGAGTATCTGCTAAATCTCATTATTTCATCACACTTCTTTCTTTCCTTTTCAGTTCCCTTTTATGTGTTGGCTTCCCTATTAGAATGTAAGCTACTTAAAGGCACAGACTGTCTTTCTGCTTGTGTTTGTATGCCTAGCATGTAGCACAATGCCTAGAATTTAGAAAGTGCTTAATAGACGCTTGTTGACTGACCACTAAAAAATAAAAGGGAGAGACCCATTTCCAGGAGTTCATATATTGGATTTCCAGTTTGTTCTGACTATTTTTATTCCTAGTAGTTAGTTCTATATATAATACCAATTAGATGCCTGAATTAGGAAAATCATAACATGTATCTTTAACAGATCTACTAGTAATCAAGAATAATACCTGTGGGCAGGGTGGGGGGAGTTGATATTACTATAAAAACCTTCATTTGAGTTGGTTTATATGAAACTTTAATGTTGGTTTATTGCAGACTTTTGAAGGTCATAACACTATATATTTAGTCACCCACCCCTTTATAGTCTAGCGAATCTTTAATATTATCAACTATTTCTAACAAACTACTCTGAAAAATTAACTAATCCTGGACCTATATACTTGATCCCAATGGAAAAATGGTTAAGACCATCTATAGTATGTTTCCTGTTATAGGAATCTATGCTGTGTAAGCAATCATTTAATGTGGAAATAAACAAGTTCTGAGTGGCAATCAGGAAAATGCAAACATCTCTTGTTTTTCAGATAAACAAATGGTCCCTAAGCATATGGTTATCACTATCAAAAGAAAACAAGAAGCCTTTGAATAGGAGTTAAATGTACCCATTCTTGGACTTTTACTTTTAATTTCAAGTATAACCGACATTCCATTCAATCACCCACAGCAGTTTATATTAACTCTAAACCATCTTACTTTCACCATCTCCAATGATCCTATTTTGGAAATTTTGAAAGCACTTTCTCACTTGAATTGCTGTATATTATTTCCTTTTAGTATAATTCCTTTTTTTTTAAAAGTATGCTTTGTCTATTAGTGCCATAGAAATGTGATTTCCCTTGCCTCCTTTCCATTATGTAAATTTCTTTAGATAATTCTTTTGGGATAAATCTCTTTCAACTATATGTTCCCACTAGTAGATGGGACATCTAGGTGGTGCAGTGGATAGAACACGACCTGAGTTCAAATCTCAACTCAGACACTTAGTAGCTGTGTGACCCTGGGCAAGTCACTTAACCCCAATTGCCTTAAACATCCAGGCATTCTGATCTATATCTTGCCACTGGACCCAGATGGTTCACAGCCCTCCCTCACTTAAATCCAATTCACTGCAAGTCATGACATAATCTCCCCAATGTCATAGTCCTCTTCCAGAAGGAAGGACAAATAACAACCCATTAGTAGATAGTAATAGCTCTTTAAAGAGGTTTAATGAGCAAGTCTCACATACAGTAATTGTGTGAACTGTATTCTACTCCTTCTATCTAGTTATCTATACATCTATTTACTCATTCATTCATTCATTCACTTATTTTTCTGAGTCTGGCTATCCTTATCTCACCCAAACTACAATGCATGGCCATTCATAGACTCAATCCCACTACTGATCTGCCTGGAAACTGTGACCTGCTCCATTTCTGACATCAGCTGGTTTACCCATTCTTCTGGGAGAATGAAGAGGAAATAAGCATTTATATAATGCCTACTGTGTGCCAGGCCCTTTGATAAGTAATTAAAAAAACAAACAAACAAATATTATTTCATTTAGACTCCTCTGTGAGAGAGGTCCTATTATCTCCATTTTACACTTGAAGAACGTGAGATAAATTAAGTGAGCTGCCTATGGCAAACCAGCTAGTAAGTTTCTGAGGCTAGATTTGAACTCAGGTCTTCATGACCCCAGGCCTAGCACTCTATCCACTGCACCACAAGCCACCTCTAAGCATCTATCTCTAAGCAACCTGATCCCTTTCCTGACCTCCCTTCTCTTGGTGGGGGATGTTGAATTTAGTTCAACAACCCCACTGCATTACTCCAACTGCAGCTCAGAGCTTCTAAACTGAAGAGATCCACCAGCCTTAGCCTTCCTAGTAACAGGAATCATAACTGGTCACCACCACGCCTTGTTTGGCTATTCCACCCATTTTAGAGGAATATAAATCAAATCCAGCCTGTTTGGTAGGGTAGAAAGAACCCAAGTCTGACCTGGAAGACCTGAGTATGAATCTCAGCTCTGCCACTTCCCAACTAAGATTTTTAGAAAAGTATCTTCAACTCTCTGAACCTTGAGTCAAGTGACTTGCCCAAGATCACATAGCTATTGCTCAATAAAGGAAGCACTTTAATCCACATCTTTCTGATTCTAAGACTACTTTACTCCCCATTTCACTCCATTGCCCCTCACCTTGAGATTGTGGTATAAATTACATAGAAAGTTCTTAGCATCTAGAGCTGAAAGAGATTTCAGAGGTCATCAAATCCAACACTTATTTTACAAATGAAAAAACTGAGGGTCAGGGAGGTGAAGGCCACACAGGTGGTAAGCATCAGAGGCAGATTTGAACCCATACCCTCTGACTCCAGAGTCAGTGTCCTTTTCCTTCTACCATGAAAAGTTGTTACTCCTTACATTTATATAGCCCTTTATATTCTCTAAGGTGTTTTAACATAGATCTAAGAGCCCAATATATTGGTTTATTAACTGACTATTCAGATTCCCATTGGAATAAGTACAAAGCTGAGGCTCTGTCACTTTATCTTGTTTTTTTTTTTTTTTAGTGAGGTAATTGGGGTTAAGTGACTTGCCCAGGGTCACACAGCTAGTAAGTGTTAAGTGTCTGAGGCCAGATTTGAACTCAGGTACTCCTGACTCCAGGGCCAGTGCTCTATCCACTGCGCCACCTAGCTGCCCCACTTTATCTTGTTAAGAAAAGTATAATATACAAATGGAGAAAGGTAAATATTGAAGATGATATTAATTTGGAAGGTTGTCAAAGTCAGAATTCCCTTTTCTATAGGGTTGACATAAAACTACATGAATCATAAATATTTAAATATCAGTTTTCTCCCATAAGCATCATTTCAATTCAACAAATATTTATTGGAAATCTAATTGAAATGTCTATGGAAATGTTTCAAATAATGATTAAATGGAGTACAACAAGTGCAAGGGAGGTAAATGGAAGTTCACCTTCCAGTTTGAGCAGTCTCAATACAATGACATGTCTTATGTACTCAGCAACATGCCAATCGCTTTCTGAAGAATTATGAATAGCATCTCTTCAGAAATGCTTAAACAGGAAGTCTTAGTTTATCTAGGTAACATTGTAATCTATTCAGCTGATTCTAGAGAATATTTGTGTTTGGTGAGGAGTAATATTTGACCATCTTCTAGACAATACCTTTATATAAGGACAGGTTAGTCTATAGGGCATATTGTAGGGAGACAAGGAATGAAATTAGGCCTTGGAAAATAGCCATTCTATAAATCTAAAAGACCTTAATTATTGGTCTTTGGGGCAGTTTTTCTAAATAGAAGAGCATCTTGCAGTGAGGAGAATAAAAGAGTTGACAGAGTTGGTTCTACTGCATACCCAATAGCAGCTATAAACCTGATTTTATGGAATACTAGTCACCTTGCCTTTTTGTACTCATGAGTAGCACAAGCATCACTAAAAAATGGCACTTATGGTAATAATTACTGTGAATAGTAGAGAATTTGACAAGATCCTCTAATTTTATCTTTTTTTTTTTTAGGGCAATGAGGGTTAAGTGACTTGCCCAGGGTCACACAGCTAGTAAGTGTTAAGTGTCTGCAGCTGGATTTGAACTCAGGTCCTCCTGAATCCAAAGGCAGTGCTTTATCTACTGTGCCACCTTGCTGCCCCCAACAAGATCCTCTAAACAAAATCTCAATATACCTGGTGGTAACTTCATTGTCAAAGTGGGGACTTAAGATGATAATAAAAACTACATTAATAAATTTCAGTCAGTAAACAATCTTTTTTCAGTGCTTAATATGTACCAGAGGCTGTGCTAAAGCTTGGGGGTACAATGAAAGGCAAAAAGTGCCCTTAGAAGCTTATAGTCTAATGGGGTAGATCACATGCAAAAAAGTGTACATACATGTACATATCATATATAGTGTAAATGTAAGATAATTTCTGAGAGCAGACAGAGAGAAAGGAATTGAGGGAGGGGGAATGTAGATAGCAGAAAAGGTATTTTAGCTAATATGGAATTTGAAGCAGATCAAAGAAGGCAGGAGGCAGAGCATTCCAAGCTCAGAGAACAGTCAGTGAACAGCAGTCAGGAGTTGTAGCATTGTGTATAAGGAACAGTCAGTAGGGCTCTGTTGCCAGAGAGGAATAGAAAGTAAGATCAAGAAATGAAAGAAGCCAGAGGCTTGTAGACTACTTAGAAACCTCACATATTGACCTTATAAAGACTTTCTTCATGAAGAGAGTCAGAAGACAAAGAATCTGGCAAGCCCTGAATAACATTAAAAGATGAAAATCACAATATTTTACCCCCCCCCCAATTTAACTGATTGCCAGCATTATAGTCTTTTCCAAATTTGCTATATGCAGTCAGGTTATTGGTTAGTTAAATCAAAACTCAAAGTAAACAGCAAATTAAAAGCATATTGATGTTAGGTTTTTAGAAGAACTAAGAATTGGAAGAACCTTTCTGGAAAACAATTTAGAATTATGTGATAAAAGTAATAAAATTTTTGTACCCTTTGGCCCAACAATCTCACTACTGGGCATATACCCAGAGGTCAAAAACAAAGGGAAAGATCCCATATACTAAAATATGTATAGCCATATGATAGCACAAAATATCTATAGCAATATTGTGTATGTTAATAAAAACAATTGTAAGTAAAAGGAGTGTTCATCAATCAGAGAATTCTGAACCCATTTTATGGCATGTGGATGTAATGGAACATTATTGTGTCATTAGAAATAAAGAGTATAAAGAATTCAATGAAACATGAGACTAATCTGTACTGATGCAAAATAAAGTAAGCAGCAGAAGAATAATCCTCACAATAGCTACAATATATAAATGAAACCATTAAAAGGCATTGAATTCCAATTAATTTTAAAGATCAATCTGTGTCCTATAGACTTGATGATGAAATGTATCTTAGGGTAGGGACTATAAAGGTGGAATGTGGTATATGCTGTTAGGTGAGATTGCTGTGTTGTTTGATCTTGCCTTAAAAAAGACAGCTGGTGGCCCAGAGCACTAAGCCTAGAGTCAGAAAGACCTGAATTCAAATCCAGCCTCAGACACTAACTGTGTGACCTTGGGCAAATCACTTAACCTCTGTTTGCCTCAGTTTCCTCAGTTGTAAAGTGGAGATAATAACAGAATCTATGTTGAGGGGTTGTTGTGAGGATCAAAGAAAATAATATCTGTAAAAATTGCTTAGCACATAGTAGGTGCTATATAAATGATTATTCCTTTCTCCTCCCATTAAAAGTTTTTCTTTGGTGGGCAGCTAGATGGCTCAATGGATAAAGCACCGGCCCTGGATTCAGAAGGACCTGAGCTCAAATCTGGCCTCAGACACTTGACACTTACTAGCTGTATGGCCCTGGGCAAGTCACATAATCCTCATTGCCCCACCATAAAAAAAAAAAAAAAGTTTTTCTTTGTTATCAGGAAGGGTTCAATTTTGAGGGAATATTTAAGAGGAAATGACTATAGTATAAAAATAAAGACAAGAATTTAAGGGGCCCGCCCCCGGAAATCCAACACAAAATTAACCCAATATTTGTCATCAAGGAGATGGGGGTAATCATCCATATATAACAGGAGTTCAGAGCAGTCCTTCCATGGACCTATTTTTTTTTTAAGTTTTTTTTTTACTTGGTGCTCAAGGGTAAGAATTGCTTTACACATCATGAATTGGACTGTATCAAGTTATTTATGCCAAGTGTGTTTTATATAGGCTCTGAATTATGAAGACAAGAACTTTTGTCTCTGTTTCTAAAATGTGGAGAAACAAGTATCATCTGCACATCCACAGCATAATGAGCTGTGCATATTTTTCAGCATCCATTCCAGAATCTCACAGAACTGCCCACAGCAGACAATCCTCCCCGTGACAGGGAAGTGAGTTTAGTTAAGGAAGACCAACCTTATCATTGTCAGGCCAGATCTTTAGTTGTTGTTGGTGGGGGTGGGGGTGATGTTTAGTCCTTTTTCAGTCATGTCTGACTCTTTGTGAACCCATTTGGGGTTTTCTTGACAACGATAACCGGAGCTATTTGTCATTTCCTTCTCCACCTCATTTTATAGATGAGGAAACTGAGGCAAACAGGGTTAAGTGGCTTGCTCAGGGTGACACAGCTAGTAAGTCTCTGAGGCAAGATTTGAACTCAGGAAGAACAGTTTTCCTGACTCCAGACCTGGCACTCTATGCACTGTGCCACCTAGCTGCCCCTTTAGAACATATCTTCAAGAAATATCCAGATCCTATCTAGATGACATTTGAGTTAATTATAGATCGATGGGGGCAGCTAGATGGCGCAGTGGATAGAGCACTGGCCCTGGAGTCAGGAGTACCTGAGTTCAGATCCGGCCTCGGACACAACACTTACTAGCTGTGTGACCCTGGGCAAGTCACTTGGCCCCAATTGCCTCACTAAAAAACAAAACAAAAAAAAAATTATAGATCGATGTCTCTATGATACAATTGTTCTCCTTAAATATACTCATTTGTCCTGTCTTTAGAGTCTGACCATGGATGAAACAAAACAACTTCAAGGATGCTGACTCACTAGAGGTCCTGAAATTGGGACTATATACATGCAGTAAGACTGAGGAAACCCAACAGGAGGGAGAAGCCAGACCACCACAGGTGAACTGCTGAAGCTTCTCAAAGCTTTATCTGTTGAAATCCTTCCCGATCTCCCACAACTATGGTCTGATAAGGGTATGCTAATACAGAAGGAAGAGCAGAACTCATTTAAATACCTGTTAATTTACTAAAGCAGGTATGGGTGGAGTCCCTGAAACTCCTTTGAAGTGTTCAGCTCCAGCCTCTGTTCCTTTCACCCACACCTATTGCTAAGAGATGATATGGTGACCAATACCAACACCACTACCTCCCCCTCCACCCGTTCCTCCTCCTCTTCCTCCTCCTTCCCCTCTTCTTCCTCCTCCCCCTCTTCCTCCTCCTCCAATTTATTAAGTACATACTCAGGTTCTCATGACTCCAAGTCCAACAATTGTAGTTGTAAATACTTTCTTATAGGATTTTAAAAGTCACATCCTCAAATGAAAGAGGATGTTATTTTAAACTACTTTTAGTTTTCTGTTTTATATGTGTAGTCTAGGTAGGACCAGTTCTAACATGGAGCTGGCCTTGAGGGCTACATGTTTTCCACATTAGAGGCTCCGGCCATTATGTTGTTTAATAACGTAAAAAGTGCTGAGCGTATGATTAGAACATCAGAAATAATAAAGCTCATCTCCATTCTGTCCTAAAAATAATACTGACTTGACTGAACTTAAGTGATTTTCTTAAAAACACAGGTCTGATCATGTCACCCCACCCCCCTCCCTCCTCCCCACTACAACTCAGTAAGCTCCAGTGGTTCTTCTGAGCTTGAGGAGCAAATATAAAATACTCTGTTTGACATTCAAAGCCTTTCATAACCTAATCAACTCCCACTCTTCCCAGTCTTCTTACACCTTAATCCATGTACATATTCTTTGTGGGGACAATGAGGGCTAAGTGACTTGCCCAGTGTCAGCTAGTAAGTGTCAAGTGTCTGAGGCCGCATTTGAACTCAGGTCCTCCTTAATCCAGGGCCAGTGCTCTATCCACTGCGCCACCTAGCAGCGCCTCCACCCCCACCCCCTCCATGCACATATTCTTGGATCTGACCTCCTGGCTGTTCCCAGAACAAGACATTCTATCTTTCACCTACAGTTGTCCTCTCTGGCTGTCCCTCATCCCTGGAACACTGGCCCTCCTTATCTCTGACTACTGACTTCCCTGGCTTCCTTTAAGTTCCAACTAAGGCTTCCATAGGAAGCCTTCTCCAACCCCTCTTAAATCTAGTGCTTTCTTTTGATTATGTCCTATTTACTCTGCATATAGCTTGCTTTTTATATATTTCTTCACATGCTGTCCCACCCCCCCCACCCCGCACCCCCATTAGATTGTAAGCTCCTCCAGGACAGGAACTATCTTTTTCCCTTTTTTGCATCCCCAGCTCCTAGCACACTGTCGTTAGTTAATACGTATTTTCTTTATTGAATTGAACTTAGTGAAAAATATCAAATTGGCAGTATCTAAGCAAGGGAGGAACACCCACTGGGGGCTCTGAAACGTTACCTCAAACACCACTGTCAAGTATGACCCCATGGTTAGGGCCACACTGAAGCATAATTGTAAGCAGACAGCTTCCAATGGGAAGAGTTGTCCCCAGCCAGGTCTCTTAACACCCAGGAGGTTGTGCAAATCCTCCTGGAATTCAAGCCAGTAGAGCAACTTTTAGGATGATGACTGGAAGGGATTAATGAAGAGTGGTTTTCCTGAAGATCTTTTTTTTGTGTGTGTGTGCTGCTTCTCAAAATGTGAGAGGTCATCCATCTAGTCCAACTTCTTCATTTTACAGGGGAAGAAATGGATAGACCTAGGGAGATTTTGTGACTTGCTCTAGGTCACAGAATTAGTAAGTATCAGAAGTAAGAGTTGAATTCACATCTGCCTTTAGTGTACTTTGATGTAACACAAAGATGTCAAATAATAAGGGGGAGTACTCACAGACACAATTAGTGGCAGAGTTGTCCTCTATAATAATAATAATAATAATATTAATAAAATAATAACTAGCATTTATACAATACTTTATGGTTTATGAAGCACTTTTCTAATATTAATCTATCCTTGCAAAAACTCTTAGAGGTAGGTGCTATTATTATCTCCATTTTACATATGAAGCAACAAGGCTGATGGAAGTTGAGATGCCTAGGGTCGCATAGTATCTGAGGTCATATTGAAAACCAAGTTTTCCTAGGTCAAGGTCCAGCCCTCTGTGCACTATATCACCTAGCTTCTTCTGCCCCTTGCTTTTCAAAAAAAGTGGAAAACAAGTCACACACCAAGAACTCCTGCCTAATTTCTGGCTGGTTTAGTCTGATACTCAGCACAACCCAGGAAGACTGCATGACTTTGAAACTGAATGGGTGCCTTCTCTCAGATAGTTCTTTGTGATCTCACCCCTAAACGAAAGTGCCAGATTCTTTGTCTCAATAAGATAAAGTCTGTCCTTTGAATGGGAAACATCATCTCTGTGGGTTCAAACATAGGGGCAGTAAAACACTGGATTTAACGATGCCAGAGGTCTCCAACTTTGCTATTCCATTGTACCAGGACTTCTTACTGTACAACAACAATATTTAGCATTTTTTTTCATTTATAAAGTATTTATTAGAAGCTTATATATCAGACATTGAGCAAAACACTGGGGATACAAATGCAAGGGAACAAGTGAGTCTTTGTCTTCAAGGGGCTTATATTCTAATGGCAGAAGGCAACATAGAGAAGGGTAATGACCTATATGCAAAACAGTGAGTCAGTTGCTACAGAATTCAAAGACAAAATAGAAAAAGTAGTTTCTGACCTCAAAGACCCTACATTTGGCTCCTTTCTTTCCTCTTTCTGCCTGAAATCTTCCTTCACATTGATTCCCTTTTCTACCAGAACCATTCCACACTGTCTGTGACATCTTCCCTCGGAGCTTTCCACTACTTTAACTTAAAAGGAGTAATCATCTCTGCTCCTTATTGATGGAGCCTGTCCCATACCCTTTCATGGGAGCTCCTCAGTTTCAGATTTTTTGTAACACAGAGGCAATTTATTTAAGAAAAGTTTTACTAATGCAGTCATATTTAGGCAAAGTTATTGCAATGGGTGTGAAAGGCAGGCAGACATACTATTATAAGCAATAGACAAACAAAAAAGGGTTTTATACAATTAAAATATTAAACAAGCCTCTGAGATTTAGATGAATGACTTACAAATCCATGCAGTGAAGAATGTAGGTAGAAGCAAAACAAATATTTAGATTTTAGGGAGTTTTACTCGGGAAACATTCATATCATTTACCTAATTACAAGAGCTATGTGTATTTTGATTATTGAATTTAAGGAGGGTTTATAATTCATAAGTTTTGCCAGTGGAAATAGTTAAAAATAAGCACATGGGGCAGCTAGGTGGCGCAGTGGATAAAGCACCAGCCCTGGATTCAGAAGGACCTGAGTTCAAATCTGGCCTCAGACACTTGACACTAGCTGTGTGACCCTGGGCAAGTCACTTAACCCTCATTGCCCCCCACTGACCCCCAAAAATAAGCACATACAGTATTATTCTTACCAAATTAATTTCCCCCTAAGTTATAATTATAATAAAGACCTAAGGAAAATATTCATTACACTTGCTTATCTACATCAAGGGAAACAGCAAGGATATCTATAGGTCTGGTGGTTGAAGTTCCACCTTATTGTGCTTATATAGATTTTGTTTTTGTTTGTTTTTTTCGGGGCAATGGGGGTTAAGTGACTTGCCTAGGGTCACACAGCTAGTAAGTGTCAAGTGTCTGAGGCTGGATTTGAACTCATGTACTCCTGACTCCAGGGCCGGTACTTTATCCACTTCGCCACCTAGCTGCCCCACCCCCTCCCGCTTATGTAGTTTTAATAAAATGAGCAACACATACATCTTCCCAATGTTCATGGAAATTCAGTAATGATATAAATTCTCCAAGGAGTATCAAGGTAACAGGAAATCACATGAAATACTGGTTCACTTAGTAATAAGTGCTACATTAAAAACAAATAGCATTATACCTTATTTTTCCAATGATCTTTGGTATGAGAAACTAACAGTAGAAACAGATCTTCTGGTAACCCTGTGAGTTCCTTGAGTTCTGGGAGATGTAATAGCAGGCCACAGGAATTGCTTTTATCTCTTATCAAAAATCATGCCCTGAAGAAAAGGCATTCTTCAATTTAGAGGAAATGAAACCAAACATAGGTATGACTTACTGAAATTAAAAACAAAAACAAAAACACCTTGTAGAGGTAATGGCATAAATATTGAGCAGAGCCAATAATTCTGGTGACAGATAAAAAATAGACTTTGGATTGGGCTGATCTACACAGCTCATTTTATTAAATGGTTTTGCATTTAAAAAATGAAATGCTTTGTTCTATTTTTTTTCCCCAGAAATAACAACAAGGATTACAGAGTCCTACACAGTTTAAAGACACAGTGGAAGCTGTGGGAGCAGAATGTGAGGAAGTTAGTCCTTGGAGTCCTTGGCACCGTGGCTTTGGCAGCAGACACCAAGGAATGTTGCTAGGAGAGAAGGTAGAGGATACTGTAGTTGGTTGGTGGATAGAAGAGAGTCCCATTCTGATAGGGAGTCTAGTTTATCTTCCACTGCTCATGCCTCTATCTTCAATTAACATGAAGTACTCTCTCAGTTGGGTCTGTCTGAAGGAGACCCTGAGGAATATTTATCTTCTCATTCTATTCCTGAATATATTTGGTGATTTTTTAAAGAACCTTCTCATAATGTATTTCCATGCACAAAAAGATAGTATATGCTGTCAAACAAGCTAAACAGCCTTCAAGATAAGATTGCCCCTGCCCCAAGCTTTTCTACTTCTGCATAAAGGTTATTTAGAGTACAAACTGTTTCTTCAATCTGTTACCAATCAATCTGGTTCTCCGACTCAGTGGAGAACTTGGTCATTTGATCTAGAACTGGCATTGGTGCCCACTGCTGTAGTGATGCTGAATGAAGACCTTGCCCAATGCTGCAGCCTCGAAGTGGCAGGGCTACCCAGTGCCACCTCCTCTGGGACCCTCCAATGGCTGTCCCATGGCCTCAGCTTTGGAAATTTCTAGAGGGTTTTTAGTACTTTTGCTCAATTCTTGTCCCTCCTCCCTCTTCCCAATTCCTCCACATCCTATAGTTTAGAGGAGCTCTGGACCCTAGCATTTAGACAAGTTTGTGATTCAAATAGGGTCAGGGTTCTCCTAGGGATCTGGCTTTGCACTCTAGTATCCTCGGGATACTTGGGATTTAGGACACTGATGACAGATGTGCTTTGTGTGCCACCCTAGGAACATAACCACCATTTATAATATCATTTCTAGGTTTTTTAAAAAAATGTATTTCAAATCCTAATCAACCAGTTTAGGAATGAACTTTTGTAACACAAATTAAGGCCTGACTATAATTCAATTTCCAGGACATATTCAATCATTTGCCTTTTTTTTTTTTAATTACCCAATAAAAAAGATGCCATAATGGTAGCCTTCAAAGAGGTAATATTTAGTTCAATCTATTTTTTTTTTCTGCTTGTTAACAGCTCTCCTAATTGGTTTGATGGGGAAGAAGGGTGAAGTTAGTGGCTAAATAGAGGGTTTTTGGTTTTTTTTGGATTATCTGTGAATTTCAATTATCCATGGTTCACCTGGCCCCAATTAACACTAATAATCGAGTTAACAGAATAGAAGTCATTCCTCATCATCTCAATTCTGCTAAAGACTTATTTCTTATTCCATTAATGGAGACCCAAAAATACAAAGCTCTTCTCTACCATGAGCAATCACAGTCGCATACCTCTATTTGTCAAACTGATGCTGTTCAACAGCTAAGAGGGTCTTTATCATTAATAACTGAGAATAAATGCTTTTTCACAAAAGGACAGATTAGAACAGAAACTCAAGAAGCATTGAGTAGAATGCCAAAGCATTTTAAAAGTTTACTTTAATCAGTCTCTTCCAATATTTTCAATTCCTATGAAAGTTCTCACTCTTTGTATTATTCTACGTTCTGTTTCCCTGACAACAAACACGTGGATTAAGAAGTGATTTGGTGTGTGTGAGGAGGAAGGGGTGTTACAGTAGGCTATCTTCTCCTGAGATGGCAACACAACTAGTGCTTTTCCTAGTCCTCAACAGTTTATCATTTCCCAAAACATTCAAATGTGTTTTATTTGTATTTACAACGAACGATCCACTGATCTTTTAAAGGCTCCATTTCTCTTCTTGGGCACATTTGTATTTATATTAAACACAATAAATATCTCCCATTCCAAGAGCCCCTTTTGACCTTCTTTGATCTCTAAGCCCCAACATCCCTTAACTTGACATATAAATTAGCTTAGCCCCTCCCTATGAGGCCTGGAGAGGAGGGCAGCGTTTTATGTTTTCTGCCTCCCTCTTTTTCGATCTGCAGCATCATGTTTTTCCATTGCCATGGAGATGCAGCTAAGTACACAGAGAAGTCAACAGACCCACTGAATGTTAAAAGTCTGCAAAGATAGAATTACTAACTAAACAAATGGTATTGGCAGTAGGGTGTAGGGTCAGAGGGGATGGTGCTGGGGTTCTCTTTTTTCTCCTTGCAATCTAATTACAGGTAAAAGTGCAAACAGCTAGCTGAAAGCTGACACTGCTTGAAAATAAATAAATAAACAAATAAATAAACTCTGGATAAATAAATAAATAGATAGATATAGGCAGAGGGAAGTATATTTGCATGTTACTGGTCCATAAAAAAAAACACGCAAAAAGAATGTTTGGTACAGATCTCAGGGGCCTCTTAGCAGCTTCTAATGAAAATATAGATGATTTAGTACTTCTTTGGTGAAAATAGCCCTGTTCTCAGATAGCTGTCTTGTTGTTAATGAAGAGATGGTAGAGCCAACAACTAAGGGCACAGTACAAGCAATGAATCAGTGAAGAGTTCTTTCCATTTAGCCTGATAACACTCTCCATATTGTTATGTGTGGAATGAATAATAATTGGTCCTTCACTAATACTGCAAGACATCTACTCACAGGGGCAATTTCTTCCCCCAAATAATTAATTAATTAATACACAGTTCTCTTTATGGTTTCTAAAATAAGAACACTACCCATTCATCCAAATGGGCTACTAAATTTTCACTTTTCTTAATGTCTCCTATGTGTGTGCCGGTGTCTTTAAGGATAGTCTTATTTTCAGTGAAAGAAACACTGATAGTCCTCTGAAGGATATTATCCCCCCCAAAATCAAGTGAAAGATATAAATATTTGATAAAGAATTATAATGGAAAGTTCATACAAAGGAAGAGTCAGTAATTTAAAAAAACCAATAAACTATAATGATTTACTGACAGCAAAAACCACATGATACCCATTTTTGATTTTAGTAAATAGTGGTATCTGTCCTTTATTCAGCATGATCTGAACTTTTTCAAATAACAGAAACATGATATTAGTTGGGTGATTATGCCTGGCAGACTCTATGACAAATCTCAGTCCGTTTTCCTGACATAATCTAATTGGAGTCTGTGTGAATTGTCACTCGTATATCATGGGTGTGCATTTTGCTGTGATCTCATCAGCTTTTTCAATTCTATTTGATGTAAAGCCTGAAAACCCCAGCCAGCTGCCTAGGACAACCTCTCAGTTCAATTCAGCAACAGCGTAAGAGCATCAAACACCTAGCGTCAGGCATCTCAATCATCTTCTAATCACATTATTGTGAGTTAGACTTGACAGTCCTTGGATCATATTGCTACTGATTTCATAGAGTTATAGATATTTGAAATTTCAAAAAAGTCCCAGTAGGGTCTTCTAAAGCTATATTGTTTCCTACTTTGCACTTGCTTTGTATTTTCTTTATTTGCATTTCAAAAAAGTAAAGTGATTATACATTTCTCTTCAAAGGTCATAGTAGTATAATGACCTAAGCAGCTAGCTAGCTACCTAAAAATGTTTGTTAAAAATCAATCTTCATTTTCTTAATTTTATCCTTTATCCTCATAAATCAAACAAACCCTCTCTACCTTAGCAATAATTTAAAAAAAATAAATGACCATACATTATTTAATTCCATGATACTACATATAGCATTATTTTATATTCAAGGCTTTTAAAATAAAATTTATAGACTTTTGCCAACATGTTTCAATACTTTTGTTGGTATCAAATTAGATCTCTTGGAGGATCCATCATAAACACACATATTGGAGTTTCTATCTTAATACTGGTTTGGATGGCTTAAATCAGCAGGGATAAGGTCAGACAAGGAGAGAAAGAGACTGATAAAAATATATGAATCCACATACAAAATTTTCATTCTAAAATATTAATTTAATCATATAAGTCTTATGACAAACTACAAGTTAGGTACACTTGCTTCGTTTTCATTTATCCCTGTAAACGCAGATAATTCTTTTCATAAAACACTGCCCATGTGTGTTTTGAAGATATTAATAAAACTATTTATTGGCCTGATTGAGAATCACCTCATTTGCAAGTGGCTTCCATGTGAACTGTAATTTTGGCAATCATTTTATTTATGGTGGGGTCTGTTCATTTTGGTCTATTGTATCAATTTCCATGTACTCAATCTTCTAAGACTGACTCTCTTTGCTTTCAAAATACTTTGAAAAGGAAATAGGGAAGTGACACCCAACCTCACGTCCACAGGCAAGTAGCACTTACCTACCTACTTGCTGTTGTGCCTGAATAACATTTCCACTTAAATCAAATGCAGCTTTGAACATATGGATAGGCCTCTTGATTACACATTCAAGAATAATAAGAACCACAACAACAACAAAAACTCTCCCAGCATGGAGAAACTGGCTGTACAGGGCCCACAGAAACCTTTTTGTGACATCTGCCTTGCTCTTTTCCATCACCCAAAGCCTCCTTCCTCATTTAGAGATACCCCCATGGAAGCTTAGCCTAATTTTGACTATAGAATTGGAATTTTAGACGTCCCTAGTGTGCTTTGCTGGTTAAAATCATGAAGGCTGTTTGATGATTTTTTTTCTTTTATTATAGTAACGATTATCAGTAGACAGTCCTGAGTAAATGCTGTATTAATTTTAAAAGGTGCTTCATTAGAAACTCTGCCTCCCATGGCTATATATATCTAAATGAATTGAAAAGAGTATCTGTGAGGTTAATTTATATGTGGCTTAGGTTTCTCAGAGGCTATTAAGGATATATTGCTTTGGATTCTTAGAAATCAGTGGTATCCATTTAAATTGGCATTGTTATTGAAATAACAAAAGAAATCCCCTGGGGGCCATTTAGAAGTAGTTTGTTATGACCAAGGTTCCAAAGCAGTTTAACTTTTCCTGTTAGCCTGGATACTGAGCTATAACGAATGACTGAAAACCTGTTCTGGCTTCAAATGTGGGTTATATTTATCACATACTATGTGTTTCATGTTAGCATACTAGGATGTGGCTGCTTCATGGACTGACGTATTCTTACTCTAATAATATTACTACCAGTCAAAGAAATCACTCCCAAAGAAGCTCATTTTAAAAGTATCTCAAGGATCTATTCATAGATCACAGTCAACGGAACAGCATAAGAAATTTAAAGACAAAAGGGTTATAGCATTTGCTAATCTGATATTTTTGGAAAGAAGTCTCAGTATTGGGAGATAATTGACAACCACATGCAACGTAATAACACAAATAGACTTGTCTCTCATCTATAAAGGGAATGACTGTCTAATTTCATCTCTGTAGCCCTAACACCTAGTGTAGAGGTTTGCACATAGTAAGCACTTAATAATGTCGAATTGATTTGATGAAACATCCATTATGACAATATTAAGCCCGTTTTCCAATTACATTATATATTGTTTCCTAAACATTCTAATTTTTGTATACATAGGTAGCTTCTTAATAGGATGTCATGACTGAAAATTACCATATAATTCTTAAGGTCCACTGACAGAAAGAGGTTATTAAACTCTTAATGAAAATATGATACTGAACTGTGGTTAACCAGGGAAATCACCCTTTAAAAAAAACCAACAACACACTTTCTGCCCACTTCAAGATTATCATCATCTAGAAACAGTTAAATAAAGGATTTCTTTTTAAAAGTTTGATTCTTTCTGGAGTTAGTTATACTAAGGCTAAAATGTTCTTTTAGTTTGACTTGGTGGATAACCAGCTCTTTTTATTTTAGGGAGGAATTGGGGCCTTGTAGTTTTTTAAGTTAATCATTAATTTGACTGATATCTGGGTTTCATTTTAGTGGCAATACACATGTGCTACCTTTGTTGAGTGGTCTTTCATACAATTTTCTATTTTGACTCAGCAAACTAGCCTGATTGATGCATGATGCTAATGATCCATGTTGGGTTGAAGAATCAACGAACACTTCCTGTTTCAACAGAGAGAATTTGAGTTAAATAAGATAGGTTAAAGGCAAGCTGAATACCCTATTTGCACATTAAAAGCTGATCATTAATCCTATATTTTAACTCTACAACTGTCAAGGAGCTATTATTTCCCAGGGAGTCTGACAGTTGTAGGGATAAACTAGAGTGGGCTCCATTATAAAGGTCTATGAATAGATATCCGAATCATTTATGCATCAACCTCCAAAAGGCTATTAAATGATACTTTCAGAATCAATTCATTGCTAATTCAAGATTGAAGAATATGAATCCTAGAACATGGGACATAGTAAACCAAACTATGACTATACAAAGCATTAAAACAATTTTGTGTGTGTGTGTGTGTGTGTGTGTGTGTGTGTGTGTGTGTGTGTGTGCTGTGCTGTGTGATAAAACTTCAAATGACCATTGATTATTTCTTTCTTAATGTTTGGAAAACAGCAGTAGCAGAGAGATCAGCCTGTGAGATGCTTAAAATACTGCTTTCCAAATTATGTTTTCGAGTGATTCTAACATAAATCGATATGAGCAGCATCAGTTTACAAGGCTCTGAGCAGTCAACAAATCAAATCAAATAAATAAAGCCAAAAGCCTGTCTGTGCAAAATTGTAGCTTCTAATAAGACTGCCTACTGAGTTTTAGCCATGTTCATTAGGCTTTTAAAGCTAGGTTCTACTAATTCCATGTGAAAAGGACCAGCAACTTACAAAACCAAATAAAGGGCAATACTGTTCTTAAGCTTATTAAGTTTTAGTTTAATGCAAATAACTGTTCATAAATGTACATGGCACCTTCAGAAAACCAGCATTTAAGTCTACTTAAGAATAAAAGCCTAAGGTACACAAAATTAGGTCGGAACCCAGTCCATGCCTTGTTGTTAGATTATCATTATTTAAAAAAAAATAGCTAATAAGGATAATTTTCTCTCAATTATCACTAATAAACAAAAGGACTATCTTTAATTTGTCTACCTTAAAATGTAGAAATCTATCTGTACTTACCTATAACCCATTTGATTTTATAATATTTTTCATTTCCAGAACATTGATTGAGATTCTAACTAAAGAACACTTTCATTATTTTTCTTAAAATGAAAATCATTTGTTTAAGGTACACCAGTCTCTCAGTGTTAAGGAGAACAATCATTTATTATACTGAGTAGGTTGCAGAAATAAAGCATAATATGTAATGAGGCCACAGATCATTTTAATAGCTGAAAATGCAACCCAACTCTTTACTTAGCCCAATAGAAAGGGAGGAGGGAGAAGGAAGGGAGAGCAGCATTTATTACTGCTAGTACTCATTCTTCATTATTATGTTTAGAGCGAGTTCAGAAACTAATGGAAACTCCATAAAAGCTCTACTTCATACAATACTCCAGTGATTATTATAGATTTTAATGCTTCATTTGGGACAATTAAAAGGGCTACTATTTCATATCATAAGAGTGAGTGAATAGTTCTCCGTATTTGAGAACTTATTTATTCCTGTTTTCTAAAGATTTCAATAAATAAATAACATTTAAAAATCCAGATATTTACTTCTCCAGTGTGTGTATGCATATTGATGCATGTGGTCATTTTTAACAGAAAATATGTTAACAAATCCAGGTCTACAGATACCACTAATTACTATAGCATTTCAGACAAATGCTTCTTTCACATACTGGATTCACAACAATGTCCATTAACTTTATGAAAATCAATGAATTGAAAAGAAAATCTGAAATGCCTACGAAGTAAAACATTTTCAGTAAGAGCCAAATGAACATGATAGTAAATTCAGGTTGAATAAAAGCAACAGACATCTCAAAATAGTGTGTAACTATTTTGTGTCTATAACCTTTTAAAGAGGAAGGAGCTATTCTTAAAAGTTTGTCTCAGAAGCAAGTATAATCACCACTAGAGGAAATGATACAACCCTGCTCAGCGGCAGCTCCAGCAGGAAAGCAAATTGTCATGTGTACAAAATGTCAGAGGATCTTCGCCAGCTCTGTGTGCAAAGAGATTTGGATCAGCATTGAAAAAAAAAACCCCAAAACAAAACACACACACACACACACACACACACACACACACACACACACACACACACACACACACACACACCCAGCCCAACTGGAGGAGAAACAATGAACATGTATGTTTAGTTGGTCACTGACATTACCACTCTGTCTCTCACTATGGAAAAAGAGTTTTTAGTTTCATGAAAGAAACACAAATAAAGCTGGAAGCTAAATAATTAAAGACTGGCATTACAGGCAAGCCCAACTAGCGATTGTTAGCTGGAGAATATGCATTCTTTACTGTCAAAGCTCATTTTGAGAGATTTAAAATGGTTTCCTCAGAGCAAATAGAGTTGCTTCAAGCATTTTCAAAACTCAATATATGATATTAACTCTAAAAAGACTGAGTACATCTGCTTATCTGAAACCCAATACTGTTGTTATTGAAAGGTTTTGTATAACTCACTTCCTGTCTTTATACTTACACAACAGGATATTTAAATTACGAAAACAATGACAAAGCCAGATAAAATGTTCTCTGGAAATCAAATAGACATTTGCTGATTTGCTACTCCGATTCTGAAGTATTCCTTGTTGCAAAGTGTGTTGATTAGGCTTAAAATTATTAACGTTACCCAGCCCGTGTAGATTGACTGGTTACACTGTCAATGACCACAGTTTAAAAGGCCTGTTTCCTAACAGATATTAATAGCTACTCACACCACCAGAGCTGAGTCTAGTGAGGCCTTACTAGGTTAATTCTAGTTTTCTAGATATTATGTCATTGATACATCAAACTAGAGGTTCATGAGTTAGTGTGACCTTTTCATGTCCCCAAACTATTTCAGTAGTCATATTAAATAAACTCCCCAAATTTAATGTTTCTATTTATTTATTACGCTACCCTAATTGTATTTAACTAGCAGAAACTGAAATGTTACGTTCACATGTGTACAAAAAAGAAATCTTGAGTTGAAGAAAATCTTATCTGTATCACTGAGTTCAGTGAATACAGATAATAGTTTCCTAGTAAAGTAAGAAGAAACATTTAAAAAAAACAACAACCACAAAACTCTATAAGTTACTAGTTAGGATTCTGGGTAGCATATTAGCTAGTGATCTCTAAATAAATTTGTAGTTACTCTAAGACCAGGAAATTTAGGGGAAGTTTTGTATAGCAAACCACAGGATCAAGTGCTCCTTTGCCTTGTTGGGTTTTTTGTTTTGTTTTGTTTGTTTGTTTTCTGAAAGATACGAAACTTCTCCTTTTTCTCCATGTTTCCATGTAAATTCACTTAGCACATGAGTACACATTATGAGAATCAAAGCCATGTGCTTTTGACAATTTGAAAATACAGAGAATGTTTAAACCTGGGGAATTTAAGGCTTTACAAGTAGAGTTCCCAGTTGAAATCACACATGCTCATGCACACCCACAATCCCTCCCTATATATGGGGTCTTGTCATGTATATTATAAATAGTTTGCTACTACTAATGGTTTGATTCATATTATAGACTTCCTTTATCAGTATTTCAGACAAATGATCATATTTTAACTCATAATATTTTAAATGGAAGAAATAGTAAAATCATAAAGCTCTAATGTTCAAAGAGAACTTAAAGCTCATTTGAGATCCAATTCTTTTTATAGATGACTAGACTGAGCCTCAGCAGTTAAGTGGCTTGCCCCAGGCACAGCTGGTTAGGCTTAGAGCCCAGATCTTCTGACCCCTGGCTTTTCCTTGTACTATAATGCCTACTCAATATAACTGGATCAGTTATTTTAATCAGAGTACAAAAGAAATGGCCTGATGTAGGGCTAGACTTATGGCTATTAATTATTATAATTTGATCTCTCCAGTCTAGGGTTATTTCTTTACTAAATACTGTTATTTAAAAATAGTTTAAAACATAGTTTCACGATGGAGGAAATGTGGCATAGTGGAAAGAACACTGGCTCTGGAGCCAGAAGACCTGCATCGATCCACCTTCCTTCCCACTGACCTCTGTGACCTTGAACAAGTTGGTCTCCTTGTCTTTATAAAATAAAGGGGTTGAATTCTGAGCTCTCTTCAATTTTTAGGGCTGAGTCTTTATATCCATACTCAATGGGACCAAAGGTGGTATGTATGCATTTTGTACAACACACACTAAAATAAAATAGAGGAAAACCATGGGTTTATTGGGTAACAATGGGGTTTTCCATGTCAATCCATTAGAGAAAGAGTGTAGCATAGTGGAAAGCATGCCAAATTTGGAATCATAGGACCCGCATAAAAATTCTGCTTCTGTAACTTGCTACCTGTGTTACCTTGGGCACAGCAGGTAACCTTTCTGGGCCTCAATTTTCTCATCAGTAAAATGAGACAGGTAGAACTATATGACCTCTTAAAGTCCTTTTCCAGCTGCAAATTGATGATCCCATGATCTAGATTTAATAGAGGGTAAAAAAAAATGTTAATGTGATGGGGGGAGGGGAGGAAATGGTACAGGCAAAGAGATGACTCCCAAAGCACCAATAAAATTTTTTTTCTGTGTAAAAAAAGGAGCAAAACAATTATCTCTACAGTAATGTTACCGTGCCATTTTTGTACTATTTGATAGAATCATAAATTATATGTTATTTGGAAGAAGTCATAAAACTCACTCATACCCCATGACCTAGGTCTCCTTACACTATCCATTGAATAGAGAGGGTGGGGTATGCAATTTAGGTACAATTTAGGAATTTTCCTCAAATATATCACAGTAACTCTAGCTTTATCAATCATAGTTTCTAAGGACTACCTTGATGGCAACATTTGGTCAAACTAGTCAACAAGGTTTATTTATATACTGGTAGATCAGAACAGTGGTACTTCAATGTTCATCAATTAGTCAGACTGTTGATTGGTTTGAAAAGAAGTGATTGTTATGCTTTTTCTCTAAACCCTTTTGCTGCCATGTATGTAGATGAAATATCAGAAAATTGATTACAAGTTACTAGTAATAAAAGAGTGTTAAGGGCTAAAATTCTAGCTAAACTGTCTAAAATATCTAATGAGTGGTCACCAATAAATTATAAGCTTTAGCAAGAGTTAGACTTTTAAGTGTTTATTAAGGAGAATAAGAATTTGGTAAAGAGAGAGGGAAAGGCCTAGATTCCTATCTATTAAAGGGAGAGCGCATTTCTAGCTCCGCTCTCCACCAGAGTCCAGAGGAAAAAGTGTCAGAGCGAGCGCCAGTCTCTTCCCTCCTCCTCCCACTTGCCCGCATCACTTCCTGATGCCAAAGAAAAGACTCCTGGTCTTGCCCTCAAAGACCTTCGTTTCATGGGCGGAACTCTTCTACAGTAAGTCTCCAGCAGGTGGCGTCATTCCAATCGTTACAAGAGTTTATGGACTTAATCTATAGGCTAAGGTAGTTAAAGTTAGTGAAGAATTTCCTGATAATAACTAGTATTAAATCTCATAACAATGAGCCAGATTCTACTTAGTGTCTTAGTCATTCCCTAGTAGTTGCAACTTCTCTCTCAAGTCACTTAAAGACATGATGTTTTAGTGCGTTACATTACTGAAAGTGCATGAACTGCTGACTGATCATTGTTGCTATTGTTTCATATAATGGTCAAGTCCTTAAACAATGGTCAAGTCAAGCATGACTGGAAGGTGATTATAAAACAGCTGTTCAAAAAACTGAATATCATAGTCTGAACAGATGTCATACAATCTATTTCTTTTTAAAGAAACTTTTAAAAACTATTTTTTAGCATTCTTTTCTTTTTAAATTTTGAATTCTAAATTTTCTTCCTCCCAGCACTTCTCATTCACTGAGAAGGCAAGCAATATGATATCAATTCTACATGTGAAATCATGTAAAACATATTTCCATATTAGCCATATTGCAAAAAAAAGTGAGAAAATTATACTTTAATTTGCATTCAGAGTCCATCAGCTCTCTCTGGAGGTGGATAGCATTTTTCATCATGTGTCCTTTGGAATTGTCTTGGATCATTGTATTGATCAGAGTAGCCAAGTCTTTCTCAGTTGATCATCATTACATCATTGCTCCTACTATGCACAGTGATCACTTGGCTCTTCTCACTTCACTCTGCATCAATTCATTTAAGTCTCACCATTTTTTTCTGAAACTACCCCTCTTGTCATTTCCATTAGCACAATAGTACTCCATCACAATCATATGCCACAATTAGTTCAGCTATTCCTGAATTAATGAGCAACTCCTTGATATCCAATTCTTTCCCGCAACAAAAAGAACTATTATAAATATTTTTGTTCATATAGGTAATTTTCCCTTTTCTTTGACCTCTTTGGGATACAGAAGTGGTATTGCTGGGTCAAAGGGTATAAACATTTTATAGCCCTTTGGGCACAGTTCCAAATTGTTCTCCAGAATGGTTGGACCAGTGGGCAACTAGGTGGCACAGTGGATAAAGCACCAGTCTTGGATTCAGGAAGACCTGAGTTCAAATCCAGCCTCAGACACTTGACACTTACTAGCTGTGTGACCCTGGGCATAACCCCCATTGCCCCGCAAAAAAAAAAAACAACACAAAAAACCCCCCAAAACAGAATGGTTGGACCAGTTCAGCATCCTACCAACAGTTCATTAGTGTACCTATTTTCCCTTATTCCCTCTAGCATTTATCATTTCTGATAGGTGTGAGGTGGTGCACCAGAGTTGTTTTAATTTCATTTCTCTAATCAATAGTGCCTTAAAGCATTTTTTCACATAACTATACGGAGCTTTGATCTCTTCTTCTGAAAACTGCTTGTTCCTTTGAGCATTTATCTATTGAGGAATGGCTCTTGCTTTTACAAAGTTGACTCAGTTCTCTATATATTTGAGAAATGAGGCCTTTATCAAAGAAACTTACTGTAAATTTTTTTTGCTGTTACTTCATTTTCTATGGTACCTTTCAGCAAAATGTAAATTCCCTGATTATATCTTTTAATTGGGTCTGTTTTTGCTTTTGCCTTGAAATCATTATAGCTACCCCCTGCTCTTTATAATTCAACTGAAGCATATTAGATTCTGCTCTAGCCCTTTATTTTAATTCTGTGTGTCTTTCTGTTTCAAGCGTGTCTCTTATGAACAACATATTGTTGGATTCTGGTTTCTAATCCCTTCTGCTATCTGCTTTTGTTTATGGGTAAGATCATCCCATTCACATTCACAGTTATGACTGTGTATTTCTCTCCATCTCATTTTCTTCTGTTTATTCTTCTCCCTCTTTTTATCCTGTCCTTCCTCAAAAGTTTATTCTCTTCTAACCACTGCTTCCCTTAATCTATCCTCCCTTTTATGATCCCCCCCTCTTCTCTCTTATACCATTCTACTCCTATTTCCCTATTGGGTAAGACAGATTCTATATATTACTGAATATGTCTGTGTGTATGTGTGTATGTATGTATATATATATATATATGTGTGTGTGTGTGTATATATGTATGTATATATGTGTGTGTATGTATATACATACATATAGATATAGGTATAGATATAGATGATATAGATATAGATACACTTCTGTCTTTAAACCAATTCTGATGAGAGTGGGATTCAAGCATTGCTTGCAACCCCTGCCCCTATTTCCACCTCCATTCTAAAAACTTTGCATGCCTTTTTATGTGGGAAAATTTGTCCCCTTCTACCTCTTCCTCCCCCCTTCTCCCATTGCTTCCCTTTTGTCACCCCTTCATTATTTTAGAGATCATTCCAACATAATCAATTCACATCTATGCCCTCTGTCTATGCAAACTCCTTTTAACTGCCCTAATAATGATAAACTTCTTAGGAGGTACATGAATCATCTTCTCAGATAAGAATATAAACAACTGAGTCCCTTATGCTTTCTTTTTTATTTACCTTTTTTTATGCTTCTCTTGAGTCTTGTGTTTGAATGTCAAATTTTTTATTCAGCTCTGTGCTTTTCATCAGAAATTCTTGAAAATCCTGTATTTCATTAAATGTCCATTTTTCCCCCTGAAGGATTATACTCAGTTTTGCTGGGTAGGTTATTATTGGTTACAATTCTAGCTCCTTTGCCTTCCAGGTTATCATAATCCAAGCCTTCTGATTCTTTAATATAGAAGCTGCTAAATCTTTGTGATTCTATCTGTGGTGCCATGATATTTGAATTGTTTCTAATTGTTTACAATATTTCCTCCTTGACCTGGGGTCTCTGAAATTTGGCTCTAATATTCCTGGGAGTTTTCATTTTGGGATCTCTTTCAGGAAGTTATTAGTATATCCTTTTGATTTCTATTTTACCCCCCCCCCCCCGATCTAAGATATCAGGGCAATTTTTCTTCATAGTTTCTTGAAATGTGATGTCTAGGCTCTTTCTTTGATCATAGCTTTCAGGTAATCCAATAATTTAAAAACTATATCCTCTCAATCTATTTTTCAGATCAGCTGTTTTTTCATTTTAATGAGATATCTCACATTTTCTTCTAGTTTTTTCATCGTTTTGACTTTTTAAAAATTGTTTCATAACGTCTCATGGAGTCATTAGTTTCCACTTACCTAATTCTAATTTTTAAGGAATTATTTTCTTTAGTGAGCTTTTGTATCTCTTTTTCCATTTGGCCAATTATACTTTTTAAAAGTAGTTCTTTTCTTTAATGATTTTTTTGTGCCTCTTTTACCATTAGGCCAATTCTGTTTTTTTAAGATATTATCTTATTCAATATTTTTTTGTTCTTCTTTTATCAAGCTGTTAATTCTCTTTTCATACTTTTCTTGAATCACTCTCATTTCTTTTTTATTTTCCCTGTACTGCTCATCTTTTCTTTAACTCTTTCAGGAATTCTTGTTTGGCTTGTGTTTAATCAGTATTTTTCTTTGAGTCCTTGGTTATAACTGTTTTACTGTTATTGTTTTCTTCTATGTCTTGGTCTTCCCCACCAATGTAGTAGCTTTTTATGATTAAGTATTTTTTGTTATTGTTGTTGTTTTACTCATTTTCTAGCCTTATTTCTTAACTTTGATCTTTATGCTGAACTTGGGCTTTGCTCACCTGAGGATGGGGAAGCACTGTGCCAAGCTTCAGGCTTTTTCATGCTGCTATTTTCAGAGCTAGTTCTTGAGATCTCCAAGTTTTCAATGATTCCACAGTGGTGTGATCTGGGCAGAGTTGTGGGTCACTGTTTTCCTGGTCTGTGCTTTGGGCCTCCCCTTAGCCCTGAACACAGTGTTCAGGTCCCTTCTTCCCTTGTTACTACAGGGTCTGGTGCTCCTCTTGGCCCTAAAATTGTGATTGAGACTCTTGCTCCCTTGTGACCAACCACAAGTGCCCTTTTCGACCCTGGAACTGCAACCCAGAACTGCATCTAGGCAATAGAGTTGGCAAGCAGGTTCAGCTGTACCCAGTGCCGGCAACAGGTTCTCTGAAATCTCTTTCTGACCAGTTCTTCAGCCCTCTGACCATATCTGGGCTACAGGCTCCCAAAGCTGCTGTTGTATCTGTTAATGCATTCTAGACAGGCCTCCACCCCAGTGTCACAGACCTCTCCTGTGGAACTCCCAAGTCTTCTTAGGCTGGCAACATTTTATTTGAGGTATTATTTAAAGTTGTTTGGGGGAGAATGTTGAGAGAGTTCAGCTAGATTGCTGTCTCTAATCCACCATCTTGGCTCCAACCCCTATAATAAGTGCATTTATGCTGCAGCTCTAGGAGTATATAGATACATGAGCCCATGCTACAATACATGGGATCTGTCCTGTTTGGTATATGTGAGAGCATTAAAGTATTGATGTGGCTATTTCCTCCTAAGGTACAGATCTCTGTATTTCCAGCACTTACTACAGTGGCACTTAATAAATGTTTGTTGACTGACTGACTATAAACACTCTATAGGGAGCCTATCAAGTGTGATGGAGCTTATCTGTTTTATTAGTAGTCACCTTTTGGTAACACATGAACTCCTTATTGTCTTATGGGTTTATGCTAAAATAAAATCCTTAATAACACATTACGCAGTAAATAATTTTCCAAATATGTTACAATTGTATTTTCTTCTGTTACAATATAAACATGTACATATTTGGAGCATATATTTTTGTTTATATAACAATTCAAAACTGTCATGATAATGTGCACAATAATTTGGGTGATCATATAGTGATTGCATCAAAATCTAACTATTTCTAAATGTCAACCTTTCATCAAATTGTTTCCAAACTTCTACAAGGGGTTAAAATTCAAACATAAACTGAATTCCAGTGGATGGTCAGACACACATGCATTCTGTCATTTGTATTCTGTACAGTACACCACTGTAGCTCCTTCATTGCCCTCTGTTAATTATACCTTATCAGCTGCATAATCATGTGATCAAGATGTTACAAACATCTTTGTGTTCACAAATGTAATGCTGTTTGAAAACCATGATTACTGAAAATGTGCATTATAAGTCATATTGAAACCATCACAAAATTTTTAACAGAAACAAACCTTACATTTCCACTCCTTGCTGTATTAAGGCTGTTTTCTGATTTAAACTTATCATCTGCTTATGTTATTGTTCTTATATCTGGCAGATTTTCAAATGAACTGGATGATCACAATGGTATGTTGTTCAGTTGAGCTTCTGTGAGAGTGGAACCAGGTGCCAGTGTTAGAAAAGAAGAAAGTCAGCTCTGAAGAGATTCTTTATATATAAAGTTTAGTTTATAAAGAAGCTTTGTTAAATATGAAGCAATATATGCAACTGAATTTAAAGTACATTTATCATTTAATATAGCACTTGCTATTAGCCAGAAAAAAATTTTATATTATATTCATTTTCATCAATTGGTTAGGTAGATAGACATAAAAAATGAATTTCCATTTCTCAGCGAGAGACCTTATAAAATTCTTCCACTATTTTCTACCACATATTTGTGTGAGCACTCAGTGCAGAACCAGATATAACTGTTTTTCTGGTATTGAGACAAATATTGCCAACCCCCGTTCAACTAAAAAAGTACAATATTGAAATGAAGTTTATATATTTCGGCATTTAGGTGATGGAATAGATAGAGCACTAACCCTGGAGTCAGGATTCCTTGTGTTCAAATCCAGCCTCAGGGACTTACTAGTTGTGTGAGCCTGGGCAAATTACTTAACCTCTATTTATTTGCCTCTGTTTCCTCAACTGTAAAAAAAGAGGAAAACAGCATCTCCCTTAAAGCACCTCAAATGAGTTGATAATTGCAAAGCATTTAGGACAGTGACTGGTATGCAGTTGGTATTATATAAATGCTTATCCCTCTTCCCTTCCCACATGTTTATTATATTACATTAAACATTTTTCAAATTAAAACTTATTTCACTAAAAATGTTGTTTATATTTAACAAAATTCAATATGAAGTTTTACAGATAATTAATTGTAAGCATATCAGGTCTTGCTAGATTATTTCTTTTAATTCTCACAGTAATTTATAAAATATTCATAACACTTTAGAATTAGTTTTATAATTTTATATTTAGAATTCTCATAATTATAAGTAGAACTAAATTTTATATTTTGTCATTATAATCATGTAATATAAATTTGAATTTGGAGCTTTTGGGGCAAAAGTTATGTAGTTATTATAAGCACCTAAATAAATCTAATTGAACATTATGAATAATATATTAAATTACCCTAGGGACTCACAAGACATTTTTTGCTGTTGTTGAAAGGAATTTGTGGAACAAAAAATGTTAGAGATTACTGCTCCGGATCACTTGACATTGTGTTGTCACCAGTAGGAGAATGAAGACTATGAAAAGGCAACCAAGAGATGATTAGCGATCCTCTGGTTATTTTTTACTTTTCCCATGGGTAGACCATCACTTTCTCCAGTCACACATTTCTTTTTAGTATCTTTTCACTACTGGTTCTTCATTGGTAATTTACTCATACTCATGCCTTACGGATGAACTGAAATTTTAATTCTTTGGAGATGTAGCATTCTTTGCTTCATATTTATCTGTGTAATATCTTTGGAAAAATGATGTTAAAAATGTTGGTCTTTCTTTCAGGGAAAACCTTCAGGTCATTGGGACCTTCCCCACTGTTTGGGGGCAGGGTGTGCTTAAGGGAGATAATATACACAGAGCACACAACAAACTTTAAAGCACTACATGGTTGCTGTGGTTCTGTTCTGTTTTTTTTAATGGAATTCAGATAGAAATGGTCCAGGAAGTTATCATTCTCATGTTATTATTTTTTATATTTAATTTAATTTATTTATAGAGGGAGAAGAGAAGATAGCCCACAAGAGAACCCTAAAAGACAACTATTGTTATAGGGTATGATCATCAACCATGTCAAAGGCTGCAGAGAAGTAAAGAAGAAGAGGACTATGAAAATGTTATAGAATATGGCAACTAAGAGATCATTAGTAACTCTTTGAAGAGAGCTTTTTCAGTGGTTTGGTAAAGTCAGAAACTGGAATGTGAGTGAGAAGAGAGAAAGTGGAGGCACTTATTGTAGAAGGCCTTTCTGAGGAGTTTAGCTACAAAGGACAGAAGATATACAGGATGATAGTGTGGATAGAAAGATCAAATGAAGGTTTTTCCAGGATTGGGGAGACATAAACTAAAGGGAATAAACCAGTAGACAGGGAGAGATTGAAAATAAATGATAGTGTAGAGATGTATCACACAAGATGATGACTCTCTCTCCATACACACACACACACACACACACACACACACACACACCCTCTATATATGTGTATATATGTATGTACATACTCTAGATATACATATAAACACTCTAGAATTCCATTAAAATCATTTGAGGAAAGAATATTTATGTATATATAAAATCCTTTTTCCATATGATTTTAATTTCTTCTTCTAGGTCTCTAAATTCTGAAATCTTTTCATTCTATACAACTTGGAGATTTTGAATATTAGTTATGGTTACATCTATTAAACATGTTATTAAGATTTTATGGATTATCATTATGCCCAGGTAATTGTGGGCAACAGTTTTGTCTATGATAATGTTCCAGTTCTTATACAGATTATTTGTTGAATTTTAAAGGATATTTTTGGGTTCATATTTATAATACAGGTATTTGTCACCTGCTTGTTTGTAAAGCATAGCAAGCTTCCAGTGAATAATTCAGTGAATTGCTTTCAGGCAGCCCTCGAACTCGTATGGGGAAAAATTTAGTTATAGATATGTAATATCTATATCTTTATTTCAATATGCTTCATTTCCTTGGTAATCCTATATATTTTCTTTTATGCATTTAAAAACATTATTCTGAGAAAGGGTCCATAAGTTTCACTGTATTACCAAAGGCTTCCATGACACAAATAAGATTAAAAATCTCTATTTTAGATGCATGGTAAGTGCTAAAATTTTGCAACCTGCAGTGATGCATTCCATAGTTCCCACCATTTCCTTGCATAATCTACATCTATTAGTCAATACAGACTCCTTTAGAATAACTTTGGGGGGGGCAACTAGGTGGTGCAGTGGATAGAGCACCGGCCCTGGATTCAAGAGAACCTGAATTCAAATCCGGCCTCAGACACTTAATACTTACTAGTTGTGTGACCCTGGGCAAGTGACTTAACCCCAATTGCCTCACCAAAACCAAAAAAACAAATCATACATAAAAGAATAACTTTGGAATTTCTGGTGGTCATGTTTTGGTCCTTCATATGATCATAAGAACATTGTTTCCACAAATAACTTAATTACTTGTTCAACATTTCTTTAGAAACATCTTATTTCTTGCGTTCATGTGGATATTGCCTATATTAGGCCTTTGGATTCCATTCTGTGTTGTTAGCTTTTTTTTTTTTTTTTTTTTGGTGAGGCAAATGGGGTTAAGTGACTTGCCCAGGGTCACAGGCCGGATTTGAACTCAGGTCCTTCTGACTTCAGGGCCAGTGCTCTATCCACTGCTCCATCTAGCTGCCCCTTTTAGCTTTTTTTTTTTATAGGCTCCATAAGAAAGTTAAACTAGTTCCAGTTATATTTGAAAAATTTGCACACGTGTACATATTTTCAGCATTTACTATTATTCTGTGAAAAGTTTTCTGGTTGTTACAGAAGTGTTCCTTCACATTTTAAACCTGTTTATTGTGTGCTTTGAAAACTTCTGCCAATTCTATTTTTCCTTTCGACTGAGAAATGTTAATCATTCTCTAGATTGTTTGGGGGTGATGGACCCTTTGTTTTATTAATGTTTGATGGATTTTAGTTTGTCAGTTTTACTACTCCAAAACTATACAATGTGACTGGTAATGTATAATTAATTGCTTTAACAATTTTCTTCTCTTTGAGCTTTTATTTCAGGTTGTCAGTAAGTTTCTGGACACACACAGACATAGCTTTCTCTGTGATAACTTTATGCTCATTGACTCTTGCCTAAAGAAGATGTTTGCAAGTTGTTCTTATTTTTTTTCTATGGGGTTCAGATAGAAATGGTCCTGGAACAAGTTAATAGTCTTATATTATTCCCCTATTCTTGCTGCTCTATGAACTACCTCATAGGTGGATAAAATAAATGGTTTTAATATTTGAATAAAAATATTAACATACAAGCTCTTCTTCCATAGGCTCACTGGAAGGATCTTTGATACAAATGACTAAAGTAGTAGACAAGATAACAGCTATGATATTTAGCTCATTCTGTTCCCATATGATTTTGACCCTCTCAAACAGACTTTTATCTTTTGAAAGGTTTTCATTCCATGAAGCTTGGAGATTATGAATATTTGGTATGGCAATATCTTGTAAATATCTTATTCTTATGGATCAATGTTATAGTTGGGGGATTAAGGGCAGGAGTTCACTCTGTGGTAATAGTTCAATTACAGTATAGTTTAGTAGTTGAGTTTTCCAGAATTTTTGAGGTCTATCTTTACAGTACATGGATTTATCATCTGTTAGTCAATAAAAGATAACAGGCTTCTGATTTATTAATTTAACCACCATGTCATACCTTACTAGGCATTCTGAAGGTGCCAAATTTGTATTATCTACAGTTATATATTCCACTATCTCCATCATTATCTTAATAATCTAAACTGATCGTAAGTCCACACCTCATAAAAATAACACTTTTGCAGAATGCCAGTGGTGATAGCCGCATCTTAAGTGGCCACCATCAACTAGGCAGCTAGATGGCCTGGATTCAGAAAAACCTGAATTCAAATCTGGCCTCAGACACTAGTTGGGTCATCCTGGGCAGGTAACTTAGTCTCTGTTTGCCTCAGTTTCCTCAGCTGTAATATGGGTCTTTGTGAAGATCAGAGGAGATTGTTAAGTGCCTGGAATATAGTAAGTACTGTATAAATGCTTATTCCCTTTCCCTTGCCCCTATTTTTATTTCTTAAAAAATATATTTGAGGGGCAGCTAGGTGGCACAGTGGATAAAGCACTGGCCTTGGATTCAGGAGGACCTGAGTTCAAATCCAGCCTTAGACACTTGACACTTAACTAGCTGTGTGACCCTGGGCAAGTCACTTTAACCCTCATTGCCCTGAAAAAAAAAAGATTAAAAAAAATTTGACACTTTTTTTTCAAAAAATATTGTCTGAGTTTATATATATATCATAAGGGCATTTTTATTCCACTCTAGGATCTTGGGCATTTCATAAGCTTCCTGGGACGGTAAGCCATCCTTGGTTACATTTTACCAAGGTGGTGTACCTGTCATCAACTATTATTATTTCTCAATTAAGTGATTTCTGCCTATTTAAATAGTATTTATACAAGTTTTCTAAGTATGTTTTCTAAGAATGTCGATTGGGAGCGGCTAGGTGGCGCAGTGGATAAAGTACTGGCCTTGGATTCAGGAGGCCCTGAGTTCAAATCCAGCCTCAGACACTTGACACTAGCTGTGTGACCCTGGGCAAGTCACTTTACCCTCATTGCCCCCCCCCACACACACAAAAGAATGTCTATCCATTCTCTTTCTGCTTTTTGGATTGAAGGTGTTAATTTTTTCTATAGCTACTAAGGATAAGGCCTTAATGTTCTGTTAATAGTGTATGGGTTTTTGTTAGGGTCTTTTCCAAATCTGTTATAATGCATTTTACAATTTCAAAAATGAACATTAAGACTGCTATTGTATAGACATTAATTGCTTTATTTTTTTTCCTATTCATCTTTGATTTCAGGTCAATAAAACTCTTAAAGTATTTAGGTATAGTCTTCTCCTAAATATATATTTTTTTAATTCAATTTTTTCAGGTTTACATTTTTCCCCTCCTACCTCCATTTCCTGCCTCCCTAATTGAGAAAGCAAGAAAAATAAAGCTCATTATAAGATATATAGTGACGGGGCAGCTAGGTGGCTCAGTGGATAGAGTACAGGCCCTGGAGTCAGGAGGACCGGAGTTCAAATCCGGCCTCAGACACTTAACACTTACTAGCTGTGTGACCCTGGGCAAGTGACTTAACCCCAATTGCCTCACCAAAAAAAATAATTAAAATAAAGTAAAAAAAAAAATAAATATATATATATATATATACAAGCTAAACAAATTTCCATAATTAAAAAAAAATCTCCCTCAATTTACACTCTGATTCCATTATTATTTTCTTGGGAGTCGGGGAGAACATTTCATTTACCAAAGTCCTCTATAATTTTGATTGGTCAGTGTCTTTATCAGTGTTCCTAAGTCTGTCAAAGTTATCTTTATTATATTGTTGTTATTGTATACATTGTTCTTCTGGCTTTGCTCTTTTCACTTTGCATCAGATAATAATGTCTCCTCAAGTTTCTCTGAAACTACCCCCTTCACCATTTTTTTTTCTTTTTCTTTTTCTTTTCTTTTCTTTTGTGGGGCAGTGAGAGTTTAGTGGCTTGCCCAAGGTCACACTGCTAGTAAGTGTCAAGTGTCTGAGACCAGATTTGAACTCAGGTCCTCCTGAATCCAGGGCCAGTGCTTTATCCACTGCGCCATCTAGCTGCCCACCCTTCATAATTTCTTACAGCAAAATAAATCACATTCATATAGCACAACTTATTTAGCTACTTCCAAATTTATGGGTGCTCCTTCAATTTCCAATTCTTTGGCACTAAAAGAAAAGCTACTATAAATATTTTTTAATCTAAGGGTCCTTGTCCATCTTTCTTTGATCTCCTTGGTATATAGACCTGGTAATGGCAGTGTTAGATCACAGGGATATACAGAGTTAATAGCTTTTTTGCACCCAGTTCTACACTGTTTTCCAGAATAGCTGGACCAGTTCACAGCCTTATTAATAGAGCATTAATGTATTTGTTTTCCCATAGCCTCTGTAGTATTTGTCATTTTCCTTTTTTTGTCAGCTTTGCCAGTCTGATGGGTATGAGATGGTACTTCTGAGTTGTTTTAACTTTCACTTCCCTATTTGTGGTTTAGAACACTTTTTCATATGGCTATTGATAAACTGGATTTCTTCCTCTGAATCATCTCCCACCATTTATATCCCTTGGGGGGCAGCTAGGTGGAGCAGTAGATAAAGCACTGGCCCTGGATTCAGGAAGACCTGAGTTCAAATCCAGCCTCAGACATTTGACACTTACTAGCTGTGTGACCCTGGGCAAGTCACTTAATCCTCATTGCCCCACAAAAAAAAACCCCAAACAAACAAACATTTATATCCCTTGTACTCAATTCTATCATTATCATACTCACAGGTAAAGTTTAACACCAGAAAACTCATTATCACAGAGATGGCATCAACTTTGATACTCATACCTCATAAATATCTTCATTACCCTCTGCCCCTCTGATTGGAGTGCTGATTGAAGGAAAGAGGGGAGAAAAAACACAAAACACTTCCCCCAAAGTTTCCATTCAAAGAGGATTAAGAAGACTTACTGTCCAAACATTTCTACCAGCTGCACTCCTTAGGGTTGACTCCATCATCATCACATCTTTCCCCTCTCCGCCCCCCCCCCCAAAATGTAAAGTTTCCTTGAGAACAGGGACTGTTTTTCTTTTTCTTATTTGTATCACTGATGCTTAGCCCAATGTCTGGCACATAGTAGTAATAAATGTTTATTGAAAATTAATGCTACTGGGGACAGCTAGGTGGCACAGTGGATAAAGCACTGGCCCTCGATTCAGGAGGACCTAAGTTCAAATTTGACCTCAGACACTTGACACTTACTAGCTGTGTGACCCTGGAGTCACTTAACTCTCATTGCCTCACTCAAAAAAAACCAAAAAAAACCCCATATATATATATATATATATATAAATACTGCTTATTCATATCCTTTAACCATTGATCAATTAGAGAATGATTATTATTCTTATAATTCTGAATCAATTCTCTATCTTATCAATGAGACCTTCATCAGAGAAATTTGCTGGAAAAATCGCCCCCACACACACTTTCCTTTCTCTTCAAAATTTAGCTGAATCGGTTTTGCTTGTATATAAAATATTTTAATTTTATTTATTCAAAATTGTCCTTTTTCCTCCTGTGAAAGTTTCTATCTTTTGTTTGTTCATATGAACTCTTCTCTTTATTTAGATCCAATGGGTAAATTCTTCCAGGTGCCTCTATTTTTTTTCATAATGTCTTTCTTTAGGTCTAAATCAGAGACTCAATTTTGAGCTTTCTTGGTTCCTTGAATATTTTTATCAAAATATCTAGCTGTGACTTGACTGAAAGAGACCAAGGAAGTTATAAATACAACTTTCATCCACTGCTTCAGTGTCACTTCTGGATTTATACTCAAAGCCTCCAGAATCTATCTTTCTTTGAGGTATGTTAAGAAAATGGCATTAGTCAAGTCAAAATTAAAATTTGATGTTATTGGAGAAATGTCATTGTTTTTGGTGGATCCATAAAGCTTCATGTTATTCATATATAGCCATATACAACAAGTTGTTAATAAGAATTTTTGACACCTTTAATCTGGAAGTCACACTTCTTCTTAGGAAAGGGAATAATGAATTAAAAACTAGCCAGAATAATGATGGACTTAAATGATCTCTCTGAAATATACCATAAAACACAATATCACTTGTTCTTGACATTATCTTGTTGGCATATTTTACAGAGAATTTTTTCTATATGGATTTCAAACACTAGAGCTCCCACTATGCTTGGATTTTTATATATTTGTATTGCATGAATAAATAATTATTATAGAACTGAGCCAAATGATCTGGCAGTATTTATGTAACAAAGATTCTACCCTATGCACAGAGCTGTCCTGCCTGCTTCTGGATAACCACATGTACTGGTTTAGCCCAAAAGGAGTAGGGTGCTATAAGATGACAAAGCAATCCACTTATTCATCCCTCAGTTCCATGATGGTCATTGGGGAGGAGCTGTATCCATTTAAGAAGGAAAGAACATAAATAAAAAACCCATTTTTGTAGTTGAGTAAATTGAGGCAGACAGAAGGTAAGTGATTTTCCTAGGATAATATAGCTACTATATGTCTGAGGTCACATTTGAACTCAGATCTTCATGACTCCAAGTTTAACACTCTGTCCACTGCACCACCTAGCTGCCTCTAGAGAATTTTTACATTTGTAATCATTGCCCTACACCAGTAGGCAATATGTTGTTGCAAGATCTTGAGCTGAAGGTACTATTGACAAAAAGCCTTATGAAACCCCACTGAAGAGGTCTGATTTCAGGGCTGTTTTAATATGGCATGAGTAGTGTCATTCTATATTTCACTGTCAGTGAATTGTTAGTTTTCAAAATTGGACCTTTGCTTTCAAAAGAATCTTGGAATCTTGGTGATTTCCCCAAAACTCTCTCTATATAGAGAGAGGCTAATCCTCTCTCTCTATATATATACTTGGACAAGCCCTTTAGGGTGTCCATCTAAATACACGTTGAAATCTGGAAAATATTCTCCAACCTTTTAGTCTTTGCTTTGTGAAGTGATAGCCTAAACTCCTTTGAGTGATTACAGATCTCTTCCAGAGGCTTCGGCAGTGTCTTAGGATTTGAGGCAGTTAACACAGTATCATCCACAAATAGGGACATCTGGAGAACCTATCATCCACTGGGAATTTCTCCTGGACCTGGACTCCCTGATGAATCTCTGAAAACTTAAAAATTAATATCACACAAATGGCAGTGGAGAGTAACATGGTGGGTGTGAGCAGGCTTCAACATTTAACCAGTGAAGAACTCCAAAGAATAATAGGTTTAAATGTCATCATTAAGGGATTAAATAAAAAGAAGCAAAGATGGGCTGGTCACTTAGTATGATCGAGAGATGAAAGCTGGTCATCTGTAGTGTTCCAATGTTACCTTCCCAGTGTTGGGAGAAAGAGAAAGGCCTCTAGAACATTGGGTAGATTATTTTAGCAATTTAAAAAAATAATATTTTATTTTTTGTTTTATTTTTTTCCTAAGCATATGTAAAAACAATTTTAAACATTTAAAAAAAAATTGAGTTCCAAATTCTATCCTTCCTTCTCTAATTCTCTCCTTGAGGCAGTAAGCAATCTGATATAGGTTATACATGTGCAATCATGTAAAACGTTTCCATATTAGTCATTTTGTGGAAGAAAACTAAGAAAGAAAGAGAGAGAGGGAGGGAGAGGGACTCATTTACTACAATGTATTATATACCTAATCTGTTCCACTGATCTACCATTTTATTTCTTAGTCAGGATCAGATTGTTTTAACAATCACCACTTTATTATATAGTTTGAGCTCTGGTAAGGCTAGGCCACCTTCCTTCACAATTCTTTTCCATTGATTCCCTTGATATTCTTGACCTTTTGCTCTTCCAGATGAATTTTCTCATTTTTTTTCTAGCTCTTTAAAATAATTTAATAGTCTGATTGGTATGGCACTGAATAAGTACGTTAATTTAGGTATAATTGTTCTTTTTATTATATTGGTTTGACCTACCCATGAGCAGTTAATATTTTCTAATTGGTTAGATCTGATTTTACTTGTGTGAAAAGTGTTCTGTAATTGTGTTCATATAGTTCTTGGGTTTGTCTGGGTGGGTAGACCCCTAAATATTCTATATTGTCTATAGTTATTTTAAATGGAGTTTTTCTATTTCTTGCTACTGTACTTTGTTGGTAATATATTGAAATACTGATTATTTATGTAAGTTTATTTCGTATTCTGCAACTTCAGTAAAGTTGTTAATTATTTCAACTAGTTTTTACATTAAGTCTCTGGGATTCTCTAATTATACCATTATATCATCTGCAAAGAGTAACTTTTGTTTCCTCATTGCCTATTCTAATTCCTTTGATTTCTTTTTCTTCTTTTCTTGTTATAACTAGCATTTCTAATACAGTATTGAATAGTGGTGGTGATAACAGGCATCTTTGCTTCACCCCTGATTTTACTGGAAGGGCTTCTGCAGCAAACTTTTAAGATAGTATAGGATAGGCTGACATAGATGGATTTCAATTTGCATCACCGAAAGAAAATCCTTAAATGAACCACAGATACATTTGAGTATTTCAGTAGAGTACTGGCACATGATGAAAGTATTCTTTTCTTCAGTCCCTTGTATGTACACCTGTGCTTTGACACTTTAATGCATTTCCAGCAGGTAGAATATTGGAATTTGTGATTTGTTCTAGTGTTATCTTGTCTTCTTAGAGTAACCGAACCTGAAGAAGCAAGAAAGACATTGATGCTTTCTTAGTCAAGTGGATTACCATGACAGTTGTGACTATGACTGGACTGTAATCCTAGACTATACTATTTATTTCTTCACTCTTAGAAGTTGTTGGGGACAGCTAGGTGGCACAGTGGATAAAGCACCGGCCCTGGATTCAAGAGGACCTGAGTTCAAATCTGGCCTCAGACCCTTGACACTTACTAGCTGTGTGACCCTGGGCAAGTCACTTAACCCTCATTGCCCTGCGAAGAAGAAGAAGAAGAAGAAGAAGAAGAAGAAGAAGAAGAAGAAGAAGAAGAAGTTGCAGCACGCTAACTTGGAGTGTTAACCAAATCAGTAGTAGCACCAGAGCCTAATTCACCAGTGTTTCACAGTTCCTGCCAGGCCTTTATAGCTACCATAACGATCTTAGGGCTCATAAGGTTCCCATTCTACATCACCTGGGCTGTCATTCCCCTACTTATTGTTGTTCCTCTCAGGGCACGGACAATGGGTTAAACTTTGAGAGGATTATCATTATTATTATTGTTGTTATATTATTTCTTTAGCATTTTAATTTACACTAAACAATTTTCCCAAAGTAATTCAGCCGGCTGTCTTCCTTCTATTTAATTCTGCATCTAATTCATTGTCTATTTTTAGTGACTATCCAAAATATACATACTCATGGATTAGATCTCTGTACTATCCATTTAATTGTGTGTTCTTTCCTCGACAAAAGATTCTTTTTAATCCAGTTGTTTTTTTCCTATGTGAATAGTTAGCCCCAAATCTTTTGGGCTTTAGTAGTAGTAGTAGGCTTTGCAAAGTTCCTAGGCTTGATGTAATTAGCACAAAGTCATTAACAAATAACAATATCTCTTTGAGAAGTTCATGCTCTATATGGCATCTCTTTTCTTTTTTCTTTTCTTTAGTAGTATTTTATTTTATTTTACAATTACATATAAAGATTGTTTTCAACATTCATTTTTTTTTTTTGCAGGGCAGTGAGGGTTAAGTGACTTGCCCAGGGTCACATAGCTAGTAAGTGTTGTGCCTGAGGCTGGATTTGAACTCAGGTCCTCCTGAATCCAGGGCCTGTGCTTTATTCACTGTGCTACATAGCTTCCCCCTCAACATTCATTTTTGTAAGATTTTGAGTTCCAAATTGTTTTCCCTCCCTCTCTTTCCTCCCCCCTCCCTAAGATGGCAAGAAATCAGATTGTACTAGATATTTTCCATGACAGTAGCAAACTCTTTTTTCTCAATTTTTTCATGCCTTGCATGATATTTGTAATTAGAGGGTCTTCAAAGTTTTCTATGTTGTTATGTCTTTCAAGAAATTTTGTAATTATTTGACCAGGGATGTGCTGATAAATGTTTACCAACCAATTCTGCAGGGAAAAACAATGTATGCATTACACACTTTAAGTTTAAGCTGCATTATTAATAAATTCCCCATCATTTTCTCAGATATGGGCAATTAACAAAACAATAAATCAAACCCTGATTTGTAGCATTTGATGATTTGCAATGCATGAATGCTCATACTACTTAAGAATAAGCCCTCACGGGTGGGGGGCGGGGAGGGGGACAGCTAGGTGGCGTACTGGATAAAGCAGCAGCTCTGGATCCAGGAGGACCTGAGTTCAAACCTGACCTCAGACATTTGACCCTAGGCAAGTCACTTAACCCTCATTGCCCCACAAAAAAACCCAAAAAATACAAAAAAAGAATAAGCCCTCACAAGCCAGTACAAATTGGTTCTAGCACGTCCCTGGATTTGTCATATGTATAGAAGACATGTAGAGAAAGTCTCACCATATGACTGGCCAAATGATAGTTAAAAATATCCCATACAAACAATAAATTTACAATATTTGTATAATAGGGCCAGTTTTAGTAAGGTAGTTTGTATAACAGTGCTGAAGATTGAAACAAGGAACCTGAAAATGTTGTTAAAACCTACTTCCCAGTCTAGGAAACACTTTCAACTTGATATCGCCAAAGGTCTCTTGGAGCTTCTGTAAACTGCTAAATAGATTCCTAAAGTCCACCTGTTAAAAAAAACCACATGCTTAATGAAGGCATAGGAATAGAAGATTGTGGTACAGTGGAAAGAGTGATGGATTTGAATTCAGGAATCACTGAGTTTGAATTCTGTATCATATATTTGCTGTGTAACTCTGAGCATTCACACCATCTCTCTGCCTTGTTTCTTCATCTATATAATGGGGATAATAATAGCAGCTACTTTACAAAGCCGTTGTGAGCATCAAGTGATATAAGGTGTAAGGCACTTTACAAGATTTAAAATGCTATATAGATATTAGCTATTGTTACACTGCTTTGCAAAGCCAGTATGATCTTTTTTTCTTTTTTCTTTTCTTTTCTTTTCTTTTCTTTTCTTTTCTTTTCTTTTTTTTTTGGTGAGGCAGTTGGTCATTGCTTATTGCTCCTATCTAGTGTGTTCCTCTTCAATATCAATCTTCCCAGTATCATTTTCTTTGTTTGTCCAGTATGATTTATAATCAATTGATATCAATTGGATTTTACAAAGGACTATTTATTAAGAAGGTATGACAATAACCAAAATGTAACAATTTCCTTAACTGGGAGAATATTCTCCTCTATCATTTCAGTCCCTGCAGAGTAAGCTCAAACTTAAGTTGTTGCTACAAAAGATTCTGCTTTTGAGGGGGGCGGAGCCAAGATGGCGGAAGAAAGGCTGTGACTCTCCGAGCTCCGGAAAACCTGTCCAAATACCTCCAAAAATAATGTGATAAGACAACTCTTGGAGCAGCATAACCCACATAAGAACAGAGTGAAACTCTTCTAGCCAAAGATGACTTACTTAGATGACTGGGATAACCTGCTGTTCAGGCTGAGAGAGGAACACAGTGTGCGGAGCAGGACCAGCCTCGAGCTGGCAGCACCTCCAAAGCCTCAGAGTCTTCAGCTGCTTCTTCTGAAGCTTGGCTTGTGGACCGGTGAGGGGGTCCAACGGTTGGGGGGAAACGCTGCAATCTCTGCTAGAACTGGGACAGGGTGCCCACGTTCTGAACCAGCAAGCACAGTTGAGGGACAGCCACCCAATGGGGGAGGGCCACAGGCACGTCAAGCTTCTGACCATAGAGAATCAGATTTCAATAAGACTTCTGTTTCTGGGTCAAAGGGAAAGCGGGCCATAGTTACTCAGAGGCCAGCAGGCTGAGAAAAAGCCCAGTCATCCCCTGGGCCAAGCTGTAACTCACAAGTGTGTCCTGGAAGCAGCACTATACTTTAAGAAGGAGTTAAAACCCAAGAAATAGGGGATCAAGATGAGCAAGCAGAAAAATCAGCAGACCATCAACGGCTGCTTTGGGGGCAAGCTAGACCAGAATACACCCTCAGAAGAAGATAATAACAAAGCTAAAGCTCCTGCATCCAAAGCTTCCAGAAAAAATATGAATTGGTCTCAGGCCATGGAAGTGCTCAAAAGGGACTTTGAAGAGAATGTAGGAGAGATAGAAGGAAGATTTAGAGAGGTGGAGGAAAGAATGGAAAGAGAAATGAGAGCAATGCAGAAGAGTCATGAGAAAAAACTCAACAGCTTGAAAAGCCAGATGGAAAAGGAGATACAAAAGCTCTCTGAAGAAAATAATTGCCTAAGAATTAGGATTGAACAAATGGAAGCTAGTGACATTATGAGAAACCAAGACAGTAAGGCAAATCAAATTGAATTTAAAAATAGAGGGCAATATGAAATATCTCCTTGGAAAAACAGCTGACCTGGAAAATAGATCCAGGAGAGATGATTTGAAAATCATTGGACTACCTGCAAACCATGACCAAAATAAGAGCTTAGACACCATCTTCCAAGAGATTGTCAGGGAAAATTACCCTGATATTCTAGAAGCAGAAGGTAAAATAGAAATTGAAAGAATTCACCGATCACCTTCTGAAAGAGATCCCAAAACGAAAACTTCCAGGAATATTATAGCCAAAGTCCAGAGCTCCCAGGTCAAGGAGAAAATATTGCAAGCAGCTAGAAAGAAGGAATTCAAATACTGTGGAGCCACGTCAGGATAACACAAAATCTAGCAGCTTCTACATTAAAGGACTGGAGGGTATGGAATATGATATTCCAGAGGGCAAAGGAATTGGGACTACAACCTAAAATCACATACCCAGCAAAACTTTGTATAATCATTCTGGGGGAAAAATGGGACTTCAATGAAAAAGAGGACTTTCAGGCATTTGTGATGAAAAGACCTGAACAAAATAGAAAATCTGACTTTTAAGGGAGGGGATGGAGGGAGAAAGATTTGAAACTAGAAATCTTATAGAAACAAATGTTGAAAACTATCTCTACATGTAACTAGAAAATAATAAAATACTATATTAAAAAAAGTTTCTGCTTTCACATCTGCTCCCTCACTTCAACCCCCCCCCCCCGCCCCGGCCGCCTCTGATTTATTGTTGAGTAAGGCATAGCTAATAAACAAGTAGTTCCCTTCTTTTCAGGATATGTCTTAGCTGTGGGGTTAATTCACACTAGGCTGAATCCAGTAAGTCACTCCTACAAGACTTATCTTCAGTGTCTTAGAATAAATTTGATGGCTCTTCCAACCTTTCGAAGCTAACCAGGTCATAAACTGGTCTGTTCTTTCTCCAATACGCATTCACACAAGATCAGGAAAGATACACAGAGACAAAAAAGAAAAAAATTCCCACTATGCATTCATGGTAACACGGGGACCCAAGGAATCTAAGACAGCTAGCAGGTATGGGTTTTTCCCACTCCTAACACTGCTGCCACCCTCTTCCACCTGGAAGCCTACAGTACTTTTTGCCTCACTCACTATCAGGAAAGAGAGTGAGATTTTATATATTCTAGCTTTTTATATGCACACACAGTTTTGGCACAGCAGTCAATTCTAAGACTTTTCAGATCATGAAGTAAGCTAACAGGAAATGGAAATACCTATGCTTGAAGGCAAAGAAAAAATTCCTTCTTCACACATTTCTAAAACCAGGCTCAACAAAACTTTCGGTGAGTTGATACTAGGAAGATTGTGCATAGTCAAAAGACTTGGCCCTCACTGGTCATTCCCTCCCTCCCTCCCTCCTTCCCTCCCTATATATATATATATATATATATATACATATGTATGTATATGTATATATACATATATATATGAACAAATATACATATGCATATCCACTGATCTAGACTGGCAACTTGTCTGTAACATAGTATGAGGGAATATTTTTGGACACCGAAAAGCTAAATGCTTACATGCTAATGTTTATACATATATTTCAAAGGCAGAACTCGAAAACTGAGATCTTCCTGACTCTAAGACTGATACTTTATCTGTCATCATTCCTCTTCATCTTTCCAAATATTGTTCACATAATTCATTACATAATATATATTTGATTTTAAAAGTTACAAAATAAGCATTGCAATTGATTCATTGAGGGACAGAATCAAAGTCTATCAAGGGAGTGTCACACATTTATAGTAAATCACTATGTTTTGCTCGTGGTCCAAGGTCAAGTAGAAATTATCATTCTCATTAACATTGGGGCTCTTCTGCCTTCAGAATTTATAACCCAGCAGTGTGAAACTAAGGCAACTAGATAGTAAACTATTAGCTCCCTTTTTTTTTTAAAGAAGCCAAGTGAAAAAAATTATTCCAAAGAACTGTCAACCTAAATCAAATCAATTTGTTTAGGGAGCATTACAGCAAGAAAATCTTTAAATACAATTATTTCATGTCAAATAATGTAAATTTGTGTAACACTGCTATTTTAAATATGGAGATTATATAGATTTTGTGACCTAGGCTTTGAGAAGAATGGTAGAAAGACAGAGTTCATTGTGTAGACTGATGTCAAACTCATACACCTGTCTGTAGGCATCCAGGCATTTCTATGCATAAATTATACTACTTCTGTGTGGCATGGGAAAAAAAAATCATTTGGATCGTCTATGTGACTTTTACAATAAAACAGGGCTAATAATTTTGAATTGCCTAATTGGGTTCTTGTAAAGAAAAACTGAAGAAAGCATATTAAAATATAGTAGATGTAAAATGGGTAATTATAATTCTATAGTAAAAACATACTAGGAAGATGGGATCAGAGGGACCAAGGTAAAGTAATGAATAGTGTGCTGTACCTGGAGTCAGGAACTATTTCAGACACTTACTAGTTGTGTGGCCCTAGGCAAGTCACTTTCTCAGCCTCAATTTACTCATCTGTAAACCTACCTTAGGTTGTTGTGAGGATAAAATTAGATATTTGGAAAGCACTTTGCAAAACTTAAAGTGCTATATAAATGCTAGATGATGGTGGTGATCATAATCCTCTGTCAAGGTCACTACTAGAATTCGCCCTGAGACCCACATAAGTTACAGAATTATTTTAGATATTTCCAAATGACTAAGTGAATATGCAGACACATTAGTCTGTTTGACTTAACTGACGACTCTGATGTTTTTACACATTATTCAGTTTTATCCATTGAAAGTATACCTCCAGGGGTGCTAGGTGGCACAGTGGATAGAGCACTGGCCCTGGAGTCAGGAGTACCTGAGTTCAAATCCGGCCTCAGACACTTAACACTTAATAGCTGTGTGACCTTGGGCAAGTCACTTAACCCTCACTGACTTGTAAAAAAAAAAAAGTATACCTCCAAATTTCCAGAAAGTTTCTATATTTTGTATTTGAATTTAGAAATAAACACCTAGATACACAAATTAGATATGTAGCTGACTGGATCTCACAGTATCATGATAATGAATATAGATGTGATAAACATATTTTATTAAGAAACACTATACTGTGTTTTAAAATAACTATTTAAAATCTCTTATTTCATGTTTCTCCATTTTAATCTCATAAGAACTTCACTGCAGCCTTTTTATAGTCACCTTCTAACACTGCAAACTGTTTCCTTTTCGGGTTGTTTAGTTAATAAGTAGAGTGGTATTAAAATAAATGAGATGTTGCACCACTGGCTTCCTGGTAATTTTGCACAGCAAGAAGAGGATGAAGTAATCTTACACAATGACATATAATGGGGGAAAGATATTCCTAGATGAAAGTGATATCGGTATATATTCTTGTAGAAATAAATTTGATTTTTTTCTGCAGTATTCTTTGTGTTTCCATTCACTGCAGATCAGATTCAGATTCACTGCATTTTAATTTTTACATATTCATCCTTATAACTGATATTAAGCTTCCTGGGACTGAATAGAGAAGAAAGAATGGGTTTGGTGTTAGTGAAATAGAGGAAGTTTGCTAATGGTATTATATGCCATTTTCTGTGTTGTCACATGAATATATCTTTTATAATAAACAGAGTAAAATTAGTAAAATTGTAGAGCAAATGATGTCTCCAATCTTATAAATATTTTGTGATTAGAAGGGTTTGTTTCTCCTCCACAGTAATTTAGTCACCCTCTCCTTTTCCATGTTTATAAAGCTCTAATATCATTAACAGTATCAAATAGAGAATGCTTTCATTTTTTTTTTTTTTTGAAGAGGAGGTAGAGATGGTTATATGTTATTGTTGGGTTTTGTGCTACATATGGCATGTGATGAGTTATCTTCCAGGAGCATATGCTATGTCATTTTCAGTCGAGAGATAGATATATAGAAAATTAGATTGTTAAGATATTAAAGTTAAGGCTTCCCTTCTAACCTTAAGCAACCTGGTTTTGCTGAGGCATTTCATTTCCCAAGTGTGGAGAAAGAAGAAAGAAAAGGAAATCCACAGAACCTCCTTCTGTTAGTCTGTGTCTAAGGGCAGAACTGTACCTAGGCTGAGCAGAAAGACACATAAATTAAGTGGTTGCTCCTCCTACTTGAATTTTCTTGCTTTTGTGAATTTGTCAGTCCCTTGGTGAACCTTATTTGAACAGAGTTTTGTACTTAATGGGAGATTGTATTATAGCGTGACTCAGAATGTAACGCATATTTTCTGTTTTTATTTTAAAGAAAGGTTGCAAAGAAGCCAAAGGGTTTAAATTGTAGGAAATAAAGAAGTAAAAGTGAATGTTCAGACTCTGAGTATGCTGCATTTTACTAAAATATCTTTAAATCCACACCACAGAAGCTTCTGAAAACCTAGGAGTCTCTAAGTAAGGCCTTTGTTGACATGAGTGCCTCACTTGTTACAGAATGCTCTGGGTTTATTAGCTTTGGAGTTTAACAGGGGAAAAAAGCAAACTACTTACAAATTCTGTAACAGAAAGACTTTAATATCTCACATCTGCCTTTCAAAGCTAAATCAAAACTATAACCTCAAAAAATTCTCTGAAACCTCTTTTTACTTTTAGGATTTTTTTTTTTTTTTTGGTGTGTGGGGGGGTGAGGGGGAGGTGGTGGTGGTTAGGCCTTTCAGAATTACAATCCCATGTCTTTTCTAATAGCCAGGGGGAGCCTCAAATAGGTCTTGAATTGGAGCAGTTTAAAAAATTCATGATTTTTGGTGTGATTTATGTGTAAATCAGGAGATTAGTCGTTTGAGACCATACAGAAGGAAAAGAGGTATATTCTGAAAGAGATAAAGAGTGAAGACGGGGAGAAGGAGAGAGACGGAAAGAGATGGAGGAAGGGAGGAGGGGAGGGAAGGAAACAGGCAGGAATGGAGAGAGGGAGAAAGGAAGGGGGAGGGGAGCAGAAGGGAGGGAGACTCTAAGGAGGAGGAGGGGTAGGGCAAGGTAGAGGAAGAGAAAGGGCTAGGGAGAGAAAGAGACAGATAGAAAATAGGGAAAATACAAACAATGAATGATTCTTGAAATTTCCCAAGGTTGAGAACAGTATTCATAAGAATCTGGCTGACATTTCTCATGATCCTAATTGCTTTTATCCTAAAAGAAGAAATGCTGTCATATCTGAAAAAATGTGTTATATACACTATTATCTAGGAAGTTAGTGTCCTAGAAGGGGGAATCTGAAATGGGATACAATGTTTCTTTCTATATGCTTTTATGAGGAAGAGAAGAAAGAAGGGAAAGACAATAAACTTGACTCAGAAAGTATACCACACTTTCCTTTTGTTTTTGCCTGAATCCCTATGTGGTTGTAGTACAAGGATAATTTCCAGTTTACAAATAAGAAAACTGAGTCAAGAATTAGGTTATTAATCAAAACAAATATGGATCGAGCACCTACTATATGCAGAACGATGAAGTTAAAGAAAAGGAACACAGTCACTCTTGCAGGGGCTTTTAACCTTAAGAAAAAAAAACACCAAAAAAACCCCCACAAACAAACCCCAAACCAAACAAGTTCACAGATATTAGTTTAAGAACATCTTCTAGGAAATTAGACAGATACACACAGATAGACAAATAGACATGCATACATATATACATATATATATATACATATATATATATATATACACACACATATATAAAGTATGTGTGTATACACACACACACACACACACACACACATAAAGTGACAAACTGAATGATCTACAGGATAGACTCTGTGTCTCTAGGCAGCTATTCGGTACAGAGGATTGAGCGTTGGGCCTAGAGTAAGGAAGATTTAAACTCAAATCCAGCCTCAGTCTTACTTGGTGGTGACCCTGGACAACTCACTTAACCTCTATCTGCCTGCTTCCTCGATGGTAAAACGTCTCACAGGGTTGTTGTGAGGACCAGATGAAATAGTATTTGTAAAGTGCTTAGCATATAGTAGGCACCTAATAAATTATTTTTCCCAACCTTGCCTTTTTTTGGGGGGGGGGCAGGGCAATGAGGGTTAAGTAATTTGCCCAAGGTCACACAACTAGTAAGTGTCAAGTATCTGAGGCTGTATTTGAACTCAGGTCCTCCTGAATTCAGGGCCGGTGCTTTATCCACTGTGCCACCTAGCTGTCCCCCCAACCTTCCCTTTCTAAACTTTTTTTGATCAGGTGCTCTATCAGTAAAAAAACAAAACAATTTTTGTGCATGTAACTACAATTAAGCACTATACTAAAGACCAGGTCTTATTAATAATGCACTTCCTATTAGATAATACCCATTTTGATCTTATCCTGGTCAGGAAAATTTCACTAAAATAAATAATAATCATGACCATTTTTACATATATGTGTGTGTGTGTGTGTGTGTGTGTATAAAATCCAGCCTTGTTAAATTTGGAATTCTTTCAATCTGATTGTGACGACCTAGAAGATATCTTTTTAAAATGTTTAGACCCACAAAGATATTTTTCCAGTATGAAATGATTCAATATCCTATTCCATATTCTCCATTTACAATGATTATGGTGATGATGCAATGAGAAATGGACACCAAGAGGTGTGATGTTCTGTGGACTGCAAGGGTGAGGCTAGTTACAGAATTATTTGTCAACTAATAAGAAGCTCTTTCTGAAATTTTTGCTTGGAGATTCAGAATTGAACTTTTTTTTATCAAACTAACTTGTTTATTTGGAAGGTACTAAGGACTTCAAATCCCCCTAAAACCAAATCCCTGCTTCTAATATCACAGGTAATCTGGAAGTGATCATCATTTAGTCTTGTTTTACAGTTGAGGAAACTGAAATTGAGACAGGTGAGTTTATTTTCTCTAGTTTACAGAGCAGGCTGAGTTCAAACCCAACCTCAGAGCCCTCAGGGTTGGAACTCAGTAATGCTGTTCTCTTTTCACTATTCTAGAGGACTTTTTACTACTTTTCTGTTGCCTATTATGGATTTGCATGCTGTTGGTTATTTGTCTGTAATAGTTTCTTTCAGGATAGTGAGATGGACCTTAAGGCAAAGTAAACTGAAGAATTCATGCAATTATGAGAATAATTTAGGCAGAACATTCCTGATGACTGAGGAAGGAGAACTGAGTTGTCATAAGTTATGAAGACTGAATAACCATGTACATAAATTTATTTGGACTAGATTAATCCAACAAGAACAATGATGAAATTTGAGGAATACTCTTTAATAATAACAGATGTTAACACCTCCTCTTAATAAATATTGTCTTTGTTGTGCTCACATGTTTCAGTTATGTCCAACTCTTCATGACCCCATTTGGGCTTTTCTTGTCAAAGAAACTGCAGTGGTTTGCTCTTTCCTTCTCCAGCTTATTTTAAAGATGAAGAAACTGAACCAAACAGGATGAAGTGACTTGCCCAGGGTCACACAGCTAGTTAGTGTCTGAGGCCATATTTGAACGCAGGTCTTCCTGACTCTAGGCCCAGTGCTCTGCTACCTCGCTGCCTCAAATATTGCCTTACTTGGAAGCAAATACTGTCACACCTCCCACTTACTCCTAAGGGTCATACAATCTTTGATTTGGAAGGAGAACTAGAAATTATCTAATCCAATCAATATGACATCTGGATAATGAATATTCTCATCTAGCTTTCATCTTGAAATCTGTTTCAATAGGAAATTATCAACTCAATAAAGCAGTCCCTTCCCTACATATTCCAATATTAGAGTTGGAAGGGCCCAGAGATATCCCCTAATCCAAACTCCAATCCATGTAAAAATTCTCTTTAAGAGGGCAGCTAGGTGGCACAGTGGATAAAGCACCGGCCCTGGATTCAGGAGTACCTGAGTTCAAATCCGGCCTCAGACACTTGACACTGGCTGTGTGACCCTGAGCAAGTCACTTAACCCTTATTGCCCTGCAAAAAAAAAACAAAAACAAAAACAATTCTCTTTAAAATAAATAGGTGGTCATCCAAACCATGAATTCTGTACCTCACAGGGTAGTCTGTTCAATTTTTGGATAACTTTATTAGAACATTCTTTATGAAATTAAATCAATATCTGTTTTCTTGTAGGACCTTGGTCCTACAAAATATGATTTCTGGATGTAAGCTCCTCAATACTTGGAAATCACATTCAACCACAATCTTTCCTAGATTGAACATTCCCAGATCATTCAAACGATCCAGAAATGGTATGGTTTTGAGACCCTTCTGCATTTTGAAACCCTTCTGTGGGTTGCCTTTCTCTAGATGGACTCTAATTTATCATTGTTGGTCCTCTTAAAATGTAGTGCCTAGAGCTGAGCATAATGATCTGCTTGTGATGTGACCAATTCAAGAGAACAGTGGCTAGGATTTGTTTTTTTCAATTTTTTTTCACGTATTTATTTAAAGTTTTGAGTTCCAAATTCTATCCCTCCCTCTCCTTCCCCTCCCAGAGATAGATGGTAAGCAATCAAGTATAGGTTATACATTTTCAAATGTATAGAACATTTCCATATTAGTCATTTTGTACAAGAAGACTTGAATTAAAAAAAAAAAGAAAGTGAAAAATAGCATGCTTCAATTTGTATTCAATCAATATCAGTTCCTTACCTGGAGGCAGATAGTATGCTTCATCATTAGTCCTTTGGGATCATCTTGGATCATTGTATTGCTGAGAATAGCTAAGTCATTCACAATTCTTCATTGTATAATATCACTGTTACTGTGTACTACACTTTCCTGGTTCTGTTCACTTTGGTATGCATCAGTTCATCTAAGTCTTTCCAGGTTTTTCTGAAATCATCCTGTTTGTCATTTCTTATGGCACAATAATATTTCATTACATCATATTCCAGTTTCTTTAGCCATTTTCCCAAATGATAGGAATCCCTCTGATTTACAATTTTTAGCCACCACAAAAGCAGCTGCTATAAATATTTTTATACTGGATAAAAGGGTAGGCACATTTTTATAGCCCTATAGGAATAGTTCCAAATTGCTTTCCAGAATGGTCAGATCAGTTCACAACTCCACCAACAGTGTATTTAGTGTCCCAGTTTTCCCACATTCCTTCCAACATCCAGCATTTTCCTTTTTTGCCATATTAAGTGGCTAGAATTATTACTTTGCTTGTTATATTTTTTATGTTTTTTCATTGTAGCCTTAGATCACATGAGCTTTGTTAGTAGTCATGTAACTGTTGACTCATATTGAGCATATGGTCAATGAAAATCCCCAAGTCTTTTTCCACATGAACTGCTCTTAAACTAGATCTCTGACATCCTGTACTTGTGCAGATGATTATATGATCTGTCATCTAACAGAGATTCCCTCAGAAGGAACTTTAGCAATTCTTCTCCTGCTGAGTTTCATTACAAGTGTATTTGACATATCCATATGTCAAATAAAGATTGTTACTTCCTTTTTTCCCTTATTTTCAGTTCAGTTAGAAAAGTTTACATAAAAATGAAATATAATCATTTAGGCATGACCAAGATCATAAGATTTTAGCTTAGGGAAACATTAAATTGTTTTACTTTTATAAGAATTTGTAGTATTTAATAGTTCAAAATCTATTTGGTTGGTGATAAATTTACAGTAGTTCTGTAATGAGTAGTATGAAAAACAGGCCACTAAATATATCTTCCCTTAAATGGGAACCCTTTCAAAAGAGGCATCCTTATTGAATTTGTCTTTCTTAAAATTAATTCTACTCAGTGGCCTAGTTCCTTTTATTTCTAAAACTATTATGAACCACATCTGTGGAATTCTGTATCAGCTATTCTGAAACCAGCTGCTGCGGAGGTTCTCTCACTTAACTTGAAATTAAGAACAGATTTGTGGGTCCCCTACCTACTGTGAAGTCCTGATGCAGTTACCAAAAACTGCATATGGGTGAGAAAAAGTGGCTACAGCCCTTTGAATGTTTCGGGTTTTTCTATGGCATCTTTGCCTCTACTGAAAAGCTACAAATTCACTTACTGGCCTAATACTATTTGTCAACATGCCCTTTTTCTGTCACCCTAAAACTCTCACAAAAAAGTACTAAAAGATAATCTATGTAGAAATAAAAAGATTTATATGAATCATTTGTGGTGTGAAAAAAAAAAAGGTCAGGCATTTCTGTTAAAAATGCTGATTCGGTGAGAAAGTTTGCAAGATTATTTCTGCCATGAAGAAAAATGATTTGAGGCATTCTATGGATCATACATATGGATATATTTTGCACAGAATCTTGAAGTAATAACTTGCCTGTTATTAGACTCACCCAAAATTCTGGTGTGGTTGCATCTTAAAGGTATCTTTGGACTCTGAAATGGTAGAACATGAATTTTTATTGTTGGCCTGTTACAAAACTATTATTTTGAAAAGTGCATTTGATTTAGCCATGACTAAGCAAAAAGAGTATCAGAGCTTGATTATAAATGTAGCATGATGGACATGTTTGATTACAATTTTTTTCAATGTAAACATTGAAGTATTTTGATAATTATTATCAAAAATCCTCCACATTTTCAAAAATCAGAACCCTCTTTTGTATTTATAAATTAAAAAAAACATGCTTATTAACAAAACATTCTTTATCTTCAATGAAATAAAATTTATAATAAAGTAAAATCCATTGGTCAAGGGCGGGGACATTCTGTTGGGTTCTTATTCAAGTAATCTAAAATCATTCCATTGAAAATTGTATTTTAAAAATGATTAGTCAACCACATCTCCAACCCCTTTGCTGGGATTTATCATATGTTAGGGTCTATACTCATCCACAGATTAGGCCTTTTTCTCTCTAAATCCTACATACAACAGACCTCTATGTGTCTATATATTGTGAAAAAATAAAATCTTAAAAAGGCAGATATTAGTAGTATGGATATTGGTAATATCCTTTGAAATGATCAGTTATTAGACAGAATATCTAAATTCTAATTCCTGTTTTAAAATAGTTATCCTTGGTTAAATTAGAATATAAAGCACACATAGAGTCTCTTCTATGTTCTTGAAAAGTCTTCATCCATGAATACTTCAGACTTGCAATCAAATTTACTCTCCAGACCCCTGGGGAAATCTGCCAATTTAAGTGAGTTCTCAGATATATAGGTAAGATTTGCCCTAAGATTTCAGGGCCTAAGGTCACCCTTATTAGTCTATCTTGAGAAATTTCTGGTAAATCCAAACACAGATAATTTAAATGAAATAATCACAAATAAACAGTAGCATACCAAATTGTCTTTTGGTGCTATTTACAGTTTTGTGAAGATGAACATAGGTGTAATATTTAATCAAAGCTTGTTTGATTTGACTGTCTAGTAGTTTACCATGTATGTTTTCCCCTCCAGCTCTTAGATAGACATGGCCTTTTATTCTTTGCTATTCTATTACAGTATTTCTCAGGAACCTTTCTTATCTAAACTTCCACCAATCACTCCTAAAGCTAAGTTATGCAGACAAGCCATTGCACAGATTTTCATCAAAATGCCATTTTCCTTAGCCTGAGAAAGCAGAATCCCTAATGCTGAACAAATAATTTACTAGATTATAGTAAAAGAAAATAAATGTTTCCTGCTCCATATATTTCATTAGCCAGAATTATTATATGAACAAAACTATAAAAAGCCAAACATGTATTGAACCATTAATATCACTGACATTCTCTCACCCGATATTGTAATTTAACTAAAGGATTTCAAAACAGGAGTGCCTCTCTTGGAATATTTCAGGGATTTATATAATGGAGTAATGGTGTTCTTAATCTTTAATAGGCTACTTTAGATGTATGAAAATGTTAAACAGCTGAAATTTTTGGCAATGCTGGATTTGGTTATGTGAATAAAATCTAAAATCTTATTAAATATTTGATTTTTCTAGTGACTTTCTGGAGTCTATTAGGATGAGCTTCATCAATTTACCTTTTAATGTTGCCTAGACCAATAAACAGCTACTGTTGACTTACTGTTCAAATAGTGTAAACATGCTGTGATGGTCAGGGATGAGATTCTCACTGAAATTACAATGCTGAGCTCTTGCTGCCCTTTTCTACATTTTTGGCAAGCCAGTGATTTGAAGTTAACTTTTGTTTTGTCTGTTACATTAATTTTCTTGATTTTGCCTACTAATCAAAGAAATGTGGGGAAAAATACTTTAGGAGTACAATATTGTTCCACAATAGGCACAGCCCTGAGTGAATTCACATGCAGCTTACTATTAAAAAGAGGCTAGCCATGAAAATCACAGGTTGGGGTGTGTGTGTGTGTGTGTGTGTGTGTGTGTGTGTGTGTGTGTGTGTGTGTGTGTGAGAGAGAGAGAGAGAGAGAGAGAGAGAGAGAGAGAGAGAGAGAGAGAGAGAGAGAGAGAGAGAGAGAGAAGACTTGGAACGTGGGACTTGGAAGCTTCACTCACCTTTCATTGCTCTAACTTGTCAATTTTCAACATATGGAAATTATTAGTGGATACTGTAGTTTTAAGTAGAACCCAAGAATGCAGAAGTATAATGGATTTTTTTAAAAAACCTTCAATATAAAAGCATACCAAACTACTACTAAATACTAAAATTGCAAGTAAAGCAACATGCCCATTCAACTTTTAACTTCCTAGTATATGAAATAGAAATATTTATAAAGAATATAAAAACATGCATGGAGCTTAAAATCCTCCAAAGTACATAATTTCGAGTAAAGGAGACTGTCCATTCATTGTCTTATCTGGGTAATTAGTGGAACTGCTAGTGGAATGTAAGTGAGATGTACTTTTGTGTATTTTACTGTGCACTGCAATGGGCTGTGTGCACTTCAATACTTTTCCTGTGAATTAGACTGAAATTTGATTGTTCAAGAATACATCCCACTCAGGCATTCATGCTGAAACCAGCAACAATTGTCAATGACCTTTAACATGCCAGCTTTCCAAATTAGTGCAGATCATTAATCACACATAGCTTACTTTTTATGATTCGTGTATCCTTCATGGCGTCTGTCTCTATCTCTTCCTCCTTTCTCCCTTCCTCTCCCTCACTCCCCCTTTCCCCCCCTCCCTTTTTTCTCTTTTCAACTAATCTTTACCTCACTCCCCACCTTCAGCTCCCCTTCTGACACACTTCCCCTGATCTTCGAGAGTATTGCTTCTACAGGCAAGAGGACCTTTCTTTGGAGTTTGACTGTAGTACTTCCCGTTGCAAGTGCCAGAAGTTGGAGGGCATTCCAGCCGTGCTTGTATGTTATGCGTAGAAATACCACATCGCTAGGTAACCGTTTAAACTGGAGGGCTGCTTGTCCAGCAAGAACTACTCAGGGTTCTATTGGGCAGTGACTTTTTGGGTTCCGGAAGTATCATAGGGAAAAAGATCTGGAGGGAGAATGTAATATTACCCTTTCCAAAATATACTCATTTCACTTGAGGGGAGGGGGAGGGGGCGAGTTGAGAGATACAGAGACAGACGGGGCTGGGGCGGGGGGGAGGGGGGGAGTGGGAAAGACTCCTTCCACATCCTTGATAGCACCAAAGCTCATGGGGTTAAATTATAATGTATGGTGCGATATAAACTTCTCTGCTTCTGGCTAGATGTAGTCTGGGTAAATTGGGTTTTGAAAACAGAAAAATAAGATTTGAACTTTTGAAGGATGAAAGTTAAAAACAAAAACAAAAAACAAAACCCCACAACACACTACAATTTTAAAAGCCAGATGGCATAAATACCGTTTAGAGGTCTTTCAAATAGTCCAGTGTAACTGGCGAACTCTTTGATCTTGATTGAGGACTTTAATGTGTTGTTACTGTGCATTTGAATAAATCTATAAATATTTTACCAGGGAGTTAAAAAAAACAACCCACACACCAAACGCACCAAACCATATCTAATATACATGCATCTGGGACAGCTTGAAACTATATCCATATTTAAGCAAACATTTCTGAGCTCTAGAGAATGTATCAGTCCCCAAGTGCCCAAATTCTCCACAAATGTATAACCGACCTGTGTAGGCACATACGTGTATATGTGTGTCTCTACATGTGTCTGTCTAGTGCATCCAGCAATTGAAATCCCGAAGTAAGGCAGAGCTTGTCATCTGAAAGAAGGTAGGACAAATACATGATCGGATAATGATTCGATGCTATTAGTGAAACAATTATTTGTTTATGAGTCATTTAGAGCATCTAGACTTTCCCCGCATTGTAGCAGAACTTTGTGCTGATGAGACAATAGTAGATAGTGTGTGCATTTAATATAGGACAGACCATTTCTCATACTGGGGGAAGACACCGACCTATACGTGTGGGAAAGGTTCCAGAAAACGCCTTGGATTGGAGAAGTCTTCTCTCACACCTTCTCTTGGGGACCACTGCAGTGCCTCCCGGCCACTGGGCGAGGGGAGATTCGGTGGGGAGGGGCCCCTTGGCCGGGACTTCGAGCGACTGGCTCACTCGGCGTCCCCCCTCGGCCCGAGTGGAGCTGGCGCAGTCAATCATGTGCAGTCCTTTCCTTCTTGCATTCAGCGCATGGTTTCACCTTCAGATTCTTCTGTTTGTCTGCGTCCTTCCAAAAATAACATTACCTTAACTCAGCAAGGTAAGGGGCCCGGAGAGATCTCAGCACTACTCTTCTTTGGGGAGAAGGAAGAGGTGGAGGAGGATAAGTAGGGGTCGTGGGGGGTACTCAAGGTAATGGGGATCCTGGTGTGATACGCCCGAGGGGGGGGGGCGGAGATTGGGGGGGGGGACGTGGGAGGTGGGGAGGGAAACTTCGCTTTTCCAATTAATAGTTAATCTGCTGAGTAATTCGAGGATTTAAAAATGGAACTTTGGGTTGTTTGGTGAAAAGGAGATTTTTTTTTTTTTACCGCAGTGGAGGGGGGCGGGGGGGGGGAACGGGACTCAGAGCTTGAAGAAGCCTTTCGCTTTGTATACTTCGTCAAAGGCGACAGGGGAAGAAGGGGGGAAAAAGCTTGGATGCAACATTCATCCATTAAGAAACAAAGAGCAAATTGCCTGACTTTAAAGTAAAATGCTCGGGCTAATGAAGGTGGGTAATGGGGCTCCGAGACTGGAGTAACCACTTAAATTATTAAGGGCTTTGCTGATAGTATTGATTCAGTGTGTGCATGAATCGCCTGATGTCCTGTGAATGTGTTTGTGGGTGTGGGTGCGGGTCTTGGTTTCTTTTTCTTTTTTCTTTTTTTTTTTTTTACCCCTTTTTTCCCTAGTTACAATCCCATCAGCTGAGAGCACAGAACTGAAGCAGACATTAAAGTAGTGTACAGCTTATTAAAGGGAAGTTGGGGTAAACTGGCGCGGGGCGGGGGGGTGAGTCAGGAGTGGGGAGAGACAATTATTCATGTAATGACTCTGAAATGCTGAAAAGGGCTTGAAGGACAATGTCTGGGTAGCAATTACTACTAGAAGATGAAAATAGCCTGTTTGGGGGTGGGGATGGGAGCTGTTATTTTTCCTAATATAGATACTGTATATAGATAATATGTAAAATAAAAAAATACAATGTTAGATAATGTGTGTGTGGGGCTGGGTACATTTTGGAAAAAATACCTCATTTTTCATTTCAAGTGAGAATTAGCATACTAAATAGTTGCGATCTTCATTTGGATTAAATCACTTTTTCAAGTTTTAAGAAACTTTGTATGGGTAACTTTGTAAAAAGCTAGCCTAGTGGGGGTATATAAAATGAGAGGTTTGTAATGGTGGAATGACAATCAGCCGTTGTTTTCTGAAAAACCAGCTAACCTCTGCAATTAAGGACCATAGAGACCCAGTATTTTAACTGAAAAGTGTGGGTCTGTAGTCAGCACCATTTATTATGAGCGTTAATAAGCTCCCAGCAGTAGACTAGGATCTTCTGGGGAATGTGCATTGTATGTATGTATGTATGTATGTATGTATGTATGTATGTATGTATGTATGTATGTATGTATGTATATATATATATATTACTCATTTCATTGCGTATATTGATAAAGAGTCACTTGGACTATAAATGTTCAAAGATCAACTTCCTTGGACCTCTTTCTAAACATATTCATTCTGCGCTTTATTTAATCCAGATGCACAAAAACCCATTTGCTGGTTTATTGTTGGTTTACATTTTCTGAAAAGGCGACTGGTGTAACCTGTGGAATTTGAAATGCAAATAAAAGCCTGTGGGAGTTGAGGCAGAACAAATCATCATTTATAAAGTGAAAAAGATTTAATGTCTTTGAAATCATTGCAGGGGGAAAAATTGGGGGAGTGCTTTTTTAAGGAGCCTAAATGTGACGTCAACTCTTTTGGAAAAGATTTTATTTTTAATGTCTGAAACGCGGGTATGTAAAGTGCTTACAGGAAAAACAGATTACAAGATTAACATCTGTTAACATGATCGTTTATCTCCAGCCAAAAATAGGTCAGTTCTTTCTTAAGGAAACACGATTGCTGGCGCATGATTAAATAATGAAATTAGACTAATGAGTTCATAAATTAGAGACAGGCGTGTGTTATAATCTGACCTGTGACAAAAATATTTAATTCGGAAATCAATGAAAGGTCAAAGTCTCCCTTTTGGGTAGAGACCCAGCTATTCACCCCTCCATCTATTCCCCCTTCTCTCTGGTCTCCCTAGTCTCTACGCACCCCCCCCGCATTAGTTTTTGCTAAATAGTCTCCATTTCCTCCCCTGTGAAGGGAAAGATTATTGACTGACACCCTACTTGGTAAGGGAGGCACACTCTTTCCGTGCAGATGCCTAAGTTTCTGAGGTCTACTGTTGTTTTATCATTTAATGAAAAAAAAAAAGTGGCAAAGACGCCGATGCAAAGTATCTCTGATTTACATCTGACTGCCCCCTCGTTGTGAGTGACAGCTAAGACGTCCAATCCGGAGCCTCTTTCTCAAGCTCTGAGGTAATTGTACGTGTGTGTGTGTGAGTGTGTGAGTGTGAACACTGTTAAATCCTCCTAGCCCGGTGCTAATCAGCCAGGATTCTGTATTTACACAGATTTGTTCATGAATCTGTGTGTAGATATTGTTGTACTTTAATCTATATAACTGCATGTAGATATCCAAAACACCCTGTAAGATAACACTCCAGCTATTCAAACATGTAATAATTAAACATGTAGGCATATGCTCTGCTTTCAGATTCAAGCTGAAACCTGTTAAAGTGGGAGAAAATATAAATGATCTTATTATGTTTCACAGCGGTCCTGTGGTCTTATTTGAGAAAAATCAGAATAGACATTGTAGTGTAGCAACCATTTTCCTTTCCATGTTATTTATTTTGTTTGTTTTAAGGGGTTTAAGATTGTGGAGTGCCACCAACCTCAGTAGCTTATGACAAAAAAAAGTGCATAAAAATAATTGTTTAAGATGGTGAGAAAAAAAAAATCATAGTTACACACTTCCTTGCCCCACCTCCCAAATCAATTTTGCAGATTCTTGAACTTAAAAAGCTCATTGGTGGGTAAAAAGAAAGTGCTGCTGACCATTAGACCTATGAATGCTATGAATAATGGTCATTTCTGCCCAACACAATAGGCACATTCACTGAAGGAATGCCTGCCATGAACCATGCCACATTTTGTGCTAGTTTAATCCAACACCCAACTTCACTTCAAATATTGATATTGTAATTGATTTTTTTTGTTATTGAGTATATAAGATATGCTGTTTGGAAGTGTTGATTGAAGAATGCAGTTGCAGGTTTTTTTTCTAAGACTGGATTGACACTTGTCTCTGAGGTTCCATTGTATTATATTCATATGTCTGTGTGTTTATGCCTCTATGTATAAATGATACTGTAGATTAATTAAAGGACTAAATACCAGAAAGTACAGGATCATTCCACATTAGCTGCAGATTAACAAGGAGCATGGCCTTCCTGACCCACAGGGATCTGAGTCTGTCCAGAGAAGTATCCCTCTGCCTTTGGCTTTGTGCCACATACTTTATTGTGTGCCCTGCTGTTGGACTAAATGAGTTAACTATCGAAGGGGTTTTCATTAACTGGATTTGGCAGCCATATACTTAACTTCTCTCTCTTCTCCCCCCCCCCCCCCTTAGCAGCACACATAACTTAATTAGAAAATGAAGTGAAGGAATACTCCTAGGTGTGTAACCACTTCGACTCCCACTCAAGCCATCTTCAAAAGACTAGACTAGACCTCTGCCGGAGCTCCCTCCTGGATTTCCTCCTCCCTATCTTCCTTACCCAATCCATTTTTCCTTTCCTGACTGGATTCCTGTGTATCAGAGAAGCTCACTCTCTATGATGGGAAATGGGTAGTAATGGGTAGGTATTATTAGATTCTCTCATTTCTATTTCTACATCTCTGGAGCTTATGCGGGAGAACTGATGTGCTTGTGATATACATGTGGTGGTGGTGGTGATGGTGAGTTACTGGTGATGGGAAAAGAGATGGATGTGAGGGAGAAGGCTAAGAGAAGGGTTTTTACCTGACTGGCCTCAGGGCAGCGGCGGCAGCTTGTTGCTGTGCTTTTTAGTCAGAGGGAGGGCACAAGAAAGGAGGCGGGAAAAGGGAGGAGTAGGAGAAAGAGGAGGGATTTGGCTGAGCACTTACACTCAGTTGTCCGCCCTCACTCACCCCCCCCCCCCCCGCCCCATAATGTAGCGAGGACGTCACGCAGCCTTGTACTGTAATACAAGAAGTGAAAGAGCAGAGGAAACCGACACAGCTCAACTTCTAACCTTAACAAAGGCAGGGATCTGTCAAAACGGCTGGAAAGAGAAAGAAAGAGTGAGAGAGAGAAAGAAAGGGGGAGGGAGGGAGGAGGGAAAGAGAAAGGTGGGGGCGGGAAGAAGCAGGAAAGCAGGGGTTGGAGGGAGAGAGAAACCCAAGGAGAAGAAGAAAGTCCTCTCGTAGCGTTGTAGAAAGTGAAGGATGGTTCATGGAGGAAGGTTTACAGGACCGAAGTGGGGAGATTTTAAACCCTTGCCTTCTTGGATTATGTTGGGTTCTTGGTACTGAAGCATAGTGGTTTGGTCAGGTAATTGCTTTCTATTTTAAACTTCACTTTGTTATTGCTGAGAGGGGTGGCATAAAAGGCGTGGCACTGGAGAATAATTAAATAAGTATTAAAACCTGATTTGGGTACTGGGACCAAAAAGGGGGGGGGGAGGACCACGGCAAGGAATTTGGTGGTAGTGTGGGGCTAGAGTTAATTTCTTGACACTTTATGGCTTGGAGACCATAAGGTAGGTTTTTGTTTGTTTTTGTGTTGAGCTAGAGAACTGGTCACTCGCTGATAAAGCTTCCTAAAGTGTATAATATCTGAAACTGTTTCTAGAAACCCAGATGTATTTCTGGGCGTGGAATAAAGCATTAAAACAGTACTCAGTGCATAACAAAGGACAGAAGAATGGGAGTTGGAAGCCGCTTTTCATGTACTCACTGTACTGATTTAACCACTTAAATGCTGAGAATTATACAAAACAGAATTATACTTTTTTGTTCTGTTTAACCTGAGAACCACAAAATGAACTTCATTAAAGATTGTGGTTCTTAATTCAAACCAAAACAGCCCATATACATATGTGGATATATACACATATGCATGTGTATTTATAGATATATGCTATACATATATGCATATGAAGGATTCCCCTGGATATGTTAGGAAGTCTTTACTCCTGGGAAAAGATTTAAAAGAAATCTTGGTGCCTCCATATGGCTATGGATCTCCTAATGCTATTAGAACGTTGTCTAGGATGAGAGCTGCCTGTATGTTTTACTTCCCTGAAGTTGCCAAGATAAAACTAGGCAGATAATATGGTAGAAATGTTTTGACCCAGAAATTTGAGTATTAGTTATTGGCTGAGATAATATCAAATCAGTTACCTCATATGCTGCTCCATTTGCTTAATGCTACTTAGTTTTCTCATATTCTTTAGTTGTGGTGTCAAAAATGGCCTTTTTGTTTATATTTATACATACAAGATATAATTTAAAATGTATCACATGTTGTGTCTTGGGAATGAATCTCAGGACCCCTACCCCTCCTAAAAAATGAAGTTGCTCAGTAATTTTACCTGTGGTGTAATCAGTATTGGAGTTTGGTTACTTAAGGAGACATCTTTAGTTTCACAAGAGTAACCACCATGGCCATCTTGAATGATCTCTAGAAAAAAACGACCAGTATTCATGTTTGTTTAACTTGCTGCGTCTGTAGTCTTCTCTATATTTAGCCAGACCATTTCATTTTGGAGTATTTTTTCCACAGATGTAGGGAAAAAAGTCTATTTCTTGATAGAACTCTTTCCCCTTCAAACTTGCTAATGTAAAACCTGTCTAGAAAATTGGGTAAATTCTAAAAATGATAACTTTGCGAAGGAAACATTCAAATCACATGAATGTTCTAGAAACTAATCAGTATTAAGACAAATATATTGTATATAAGGCTAATTGAGTGAAATGCCTTTCACAAACAATGAAGGTGGCATGGTAGGTATGTATTGTATCCATACTAAAAAACTAGCTTTACTTAAGAATTTTTTTTCATTTAAAAATATTTTATACCTAGGTATGACCTTAACATTACTGAAATTTGTGGATCAAGAATTTAAATCTTGCAAATGTAACTGACTTAATCATTACTAATGAATGAGAAATAGTTTATCTACAAAGTGTTAATCTTGAATATTATTTGAAGTGGTCTTAATTCCTGACTGGCTGGCTAATAAATTTAATTCAGAGATTCATAAAGTTTTTCAGTCACTTTGAACAAGGTCAGTTTTTAACTTTAGGAAGAAGTAGTGGAAAGAATGTTATCTTTGAGAGCATAGGAATTCTAGCTCTGCCACTTAGAAATGGTGTACCATTGGTCAAGTCACCTCACCTTTTTTGGTCTCAGTTTCCTCAATCTGTAAAATGCAGCAGTTGAACAAGATAATCTCTTACAGTCCCTTCCAACTCTAAATCTATGATTCTGCTTTTGATTTTTTTTTTCCATAATGAATTTTTAGAGTATTGTCCTTGAAACTACATTGTTTTGGTGAAGAGATGAAAATGGCTGTCATTATTCTAAATGTTTTCCTTTTCCTTTCCTTTTTTTTTTGAAACTTCAGATTTACTTTTTTTTTTAGATTTAATTTGAGTTTAGATGAAGATACTTTGAGAGGACATCAATTGAAATATGTGATATTTAGAAATGACTTCAGAAACAATTCTGTGAAAAATGAGAAATTTTTGAAGTACTTCCATCTTTGAAGTAGTTCATCTACGTAATGATACTACCAAATGTAGCATCAGTTGATGTTCTAATGGACATTTCTAACATGGAAATTTAGTATAGTAAAGGCAATGTAGAGTAGTGGAAACAGTTTGAACTTCAAGTCCTCTGAGACATAGCTTAGAACCCTAAGTTTGACACTAGCTGAATGACAATGTGTGCAAGTCACTGAGTTTATTTCCTGATTTGTAAAATATAGATAAAAATATTTGGACTCCTTACTTTGCGGAGCTATTATGAGAATCCAAGGAGATAGCTATATAAAATGCTTTGCAAAGTTTAAAATGCTATGAAATATGAGTTCTATTCATCAGGGGTAGGCTTTAATAATCAGCTAAATTTTGATAGGTTTCTGTGACTTTTACTTATTTTAGTAGTATTTTGGGGTTTCTATAGAGGAATCATCTTTTAAAAATAGTTTATGGGAGTGGCTGAAAACTGACTGGAAATTGTGTTTAAGGTTTCTAACTACATTATACTTTCACTCCATAGAAATAGGAAACTAAAATATAAGCTGATTATGTTCAACAGGAAGGGGCTTGTCTGAACTTGTACACTTTATGTGTATAATGAATGTACCTGCTCAAATTTGTTAAGACCATAGAGTAGGATGGTTTTTAGAAGTTTATTTCTTAATGCAGGATAAAGAGGGATGTTACTTACCTAATGGAAAATAATGTTTTAATCTTCCTGTAACAGGATTCTCAGTGAATGAAGAATTATTTTTAAATATATAGAAAATAAAACTGCTGTTTTAGTCATAGACTTTGAGATTAAAATAAGGGAACTAGAGATATTTAGTGCAACCACTTAATTTTACAGATAAGTACATGAGACTTAGATGGGTGAAGATACAGTGACTTGTTGAATGCCATACTAAAAAAATGATAATTCAGACATTTTAAGTGGTAGCATTCTGTGCTCCACCCCCACCCCCATTATATAATTAACGACTGGATCTCAGAAAAAAGCAGAACGTCAAATTTTTTTGATTAGATATCCGAAATATAAATATTTGAACTTAGAAGGAACATTCCTTTTTCAAAGCAGACATTTTACATGCTGTAAATGTTTATACATTTCAGTTCTTGGATAAAGCTGAAATGACTCAGTTAATTAGTTCTAAAAACACCCTACTTTTCCATTCCTATCTTGCAAACAACAACAAAAAAAAGTTCTAACAGTTGTCCCCAAGAAAAAAAAAGAATAATTAGCATTCATCTTGAGTTTACTCTGTGAGTAGATCAATGTCCTTATCACACTTCAGGAGTTTCATGTGTGCTGCAATGATTTTCATTAGTCCAGTATTACATTGTAGTGCTTTTATAGCCTTTGCATAACTGTTTTGAGCAGAGAGCTTGTCTCCAGCTTCTTGATTATCTAGTCATATGTCCTATTTGTTTCAGCACCTGAATAAAGTGTTAATTCTCTTCTTTGTGTCTTTTGGTGTTGGGAGTGCTCCACTGCTCACAGTTAAAACTGATAAAGCACTTCTTTTTAGATTGCACACTTTGTGTCAAATTGAACTTGCATTCCTTTGTGAAAGGACAACTGTAGCTGTTCCTTCATTCTCAGACCTGAATTTGCTCTTGACAAACACAATTGACTGAAAACTGACTGACATCATCTAGTTTCTTTCCCAGGCCAATAAATTGCCTGGGGCTGACCAGACTTTGTCAATTCTAGCTTCTGATTATTTTGTAGATCTCCCAAAACTCTCCCCTCCTCAGAGTCTCTAGCTTTGCTTATGTACATTTGCTTGTTATGTAAAAGAACTTACCTTATGAAACTATTCAATACTTAACCCTCCCAAAAGGTAATCTGTTCACTTTCAGCTTGTTATGCAAAAGAAATCTTGACTCTTATCTGTTCTAGTACCCCATATAAACCCTGTCCCAGGTTCCCATCTTTGGGAAGTACTAGCACTTGCTATGGCGGTATCATGAGTTATAACTCCTTTGCCCTGATTAAAGACCTTAATTTTGTTATATTGATTGTTTTATTAATTTTCAAGTTGGCACTCTAAAGTCTGATTAGATTGAGTATAGATCTTAGAGGCAGGTTTCAAACTATAATCCTAGCATTCAAACTCATTCAGTTTGGCCATATTGTTTGTTTTCTGGTGTGGTTTGTTTGTTTGTTTTATGTAGCAGCAATCTTCTGTGGTTCAGCTGTTGTTCATTGCTTCATTGCAGTGACCTAACAAGTGGCATGGCTTTTGGAAGAGTGTGGCCATTTCACTCCCTTCTCCTCCTCTTGCTTCCTAGTGCTCTCTTATCCCCAACCCTTTGACCTATGTAGCAATGAGTGTAGTCCCTGTAGTATATTAAGTGCCTCGAATTTAGCCAGGGGCCACTGGGGCGAGAGTGTTCCTTAATCCCACTGCTGGTCTCAATTCTTACTGGGCACCGGGGCAAGTGGAGGTGGTGGTGGTGGGGAGGTGGGACAGCTCTTGAAGGCACGTTGACTTTGATAGACGAGGGACCTCTGCCCTGAGTCAGTTAACATTATCCCCATCCCCCTCCTAAAAGAAGGAGGCAATGGAGAGACTTAGAAGGGTCGAGTATGCTTTTTATGAAGGACAGAATTATGAATGCTCTTAGTTTTTCAGGAATATTGGCAAACTCACAAATTACCTTTTTTTTTTCCATTTGGTTTTGAATTAATTAAAAATGTTTAAAACCTTTTGGGTTGACTGAACAGAAGCTTTTACTTACAGACAACTATTTCAAAAGTACTTTAATAACTTTTAATTTAAAATGATCACTTATTGGACGGAATTAAATTGCTATCAAGAGAAAGTTGTGTATTTAACATTGGGTTCACGAAGTTCACATTTTATTTCCTATGATTATAAGAACAACATTGTTTAACTTCTACTTTAAGTTTATAGTCTTGGTCACGGCATATCAGCAATCAAATATATTTAAGAGAAATTGGCATAAATTAGTTATTCAGCCTATCCATTTCTTCCATTTCTCACTCATTACATCTGGCTATATGGAATTTGAACAGAAAGAAAGTTTTTCTTTCCAAAGCCATGGCTGTCATATTTAGGTTTAGAATGAAATGATTTCCAGCAGCCCACTCCAAATAGTAAAGAAGTATAATTTTGTGGTTCCCAATGTTTTTTTTAAGGCAGTTTTCTAAAAAAGATCTGGCTTTTAATCTTCATTTCAAAGTGAAATGGAAGCTACAAAGCATGTGTAATTACAATTTGCAACTATTTTTAGAAATCAGACATGTTTGGTATATACTCTGATGATGAAAACAAATACTCGGCACACAGGAGTAATGGCTCAAAAGGAATCATTTTTAAATCAACTGAATTCATTTCTGATGCACTGGATCTCACACAGGTTCATTCTGGTAGATTGCCATTTTTCCTCTCTGTCTCTGTCTCTGTCTCTCCCCCTCAGGAATATAATGAAATCTTATGTTCCTAGGAATTACTTCAAAGGATAGGAAGAAAACCTAATGCTCCTGTGTTTCAGACAGTTCCTGATCAGATTACATGTTGAAAATAGGATGAGCTCTTAATGTATTTTGTTATTTTCAGAGTAAATGTAACCTGGGGTTTTCCCCCTTCAAAAGCAGGTAAAAGAGGAATGTAGAGTTGATGTGCCACAGTTTCTTGTACCACAGGGAATAGCTGATGTCAAATCATCCTCCTGGATACAGCTATCCTGTTATTTTCTTGCTCAATTAAAAAAAAAAAATGGTGAGCATAGACTAGCATGTGGTGTTGGTTTTCAAGAAATATTTAAAGAGAAACTAGTGAAAATTGAGGTTCTTTGTTTAACATTGTGATTTTTTCTTTAAGTTTGCAGATTTACTCCCCCCCCACTGTACCTATTAAGAAAACTCTATATTTTTCTTTAAAAAAAATTAATCCTCAATTCTTGTCATGTGAAAAGAATAGAAATTTGCACAATTTATGTTCTTTGCTTCAGAAAAGGGCAACATGTGTCTGTCTTTACCATATGGTAGTATTTAACCTATATTGCATGAGCTGACTAGGAATTGCATTTAAGCATTGATTTATTTCAGCATTTCAGAATGTTCTTTGAAATTTAGTACAGTAAATGATGCATTGAGAGTTGTGCACCAGATCTGTGGCTTTAGCAGTTTATTGTTAGGTTGACATTAGGGTCGTAAGCGGCCATTTACAATTAAAAAAATATATGTATATATATACACACATATGTATATGTGTGTGTGTGTGTGTGTGTATACATATATCTATATCTAAATGATTTTCTTTGGAAATAGTTTAAGTATAAGTTTTGAAATGAGAGATAAGGGGCCTTCTTCAGGAAAGCCTGCCATGGGACCTAGAGTGAGTGGTTACAGCCTCTTTTGCATATAGTAAAGCAGACTTCAAGGCTAGTAGAAGAGCAGTCTAGTCTTTAATGTCCGTTGATTTCAGTGGTATCTCTTGATTTCTTAGAATGACAGTAAAAGAATAGCATGATCCAGTGCAAAGGATTCTGGACCTATGGTCTGGAGAGACCTGATTTCGAATCTTTATCAGCTGTATGCTTCAATTTTCTGATCCTTAGTTTCCTCACCTCTAAAATGGAGAGACTCAAACTCATAAGAGCAGTCTCACAGGGTGGTTCTAAGGAAAATATGTTTGTCAAGTGCTTTGCAGACTTTAAAGGGCTGTACCAATGTCAGCTGTTTTTATGAAATAATTTTTCCTCCCCAGGAGGGTTTGCATTTTCTACATGATCCTTGAATGTGTGAGGGGTCTCATCACACTGTTTTCATATATTTCTGTGGTGGCATAGTATTCTGGAGTTTTTTGAAAAGAAAAATTAGATTTCTTGATTTAATTTTTATTTCATTAATTTTAATTTTTCTTTGTATGTAGGGATAGATATAAACATGATAAACATGGATAAAACCTCATAACAGGGATTTGTTAATATTGAAAACTTTGGAAAAACTCATTTTAATCCTTTCCCCCGCTACTTTGCCTGTTCTTTATGGTTATACAGTCATCTTCACAGTTGATATTTTGGTACATACTAATATAGTCTTGATATCAGACTTAGTATCTTTATAGTATTGCTAGAAAGAGCACTGTTTTTATAGTTAGAAATAATGAATTTGTGTTTTGGCTCTAGCTGTGTGACCTTGAGTAAGCTCACACTATCTCTGGACCTTTACTTCATCCTTTATATGATGGAGATATTGACATTTGGACTCACTTTTGTAAACCATAAGGCATAGACAGTACTGGCATTATTTTTCCAGTTTTAAGGAGAAAAGGAAACAAATTGGACTTATTTTCCATATGACAAGTTATCTCTCTATGGGAAAATGGTGGTCCTAGATGAAATATTTCCCACTGAATTTGAGCAATGTAAATGAATACTGCCTTTTGTAATGCATAATTTATATTGACATTAACACTGACACCAAGAGAACATTTTTATTCCAGTTTGAGAAAATATCATTTATGTTGGTAATCATAGTTCCATCAGATAAAGACTGATCATAGCAAAGCTATCTATGCCTATAGCATGGCCAAAATCATAATGATGAAATAATTTTCTCTTTTTGAGTAATAACAAGTATACGTGGAGCTAATGTCGTTATAATCAGTGCATACCAGGTGTTAAATGGCTTCCCTTGTGTGCAACTTTATTTCAGAATGGCTATTTAAAAAAAAAGTTTTAATGAGAGGGTCAGTGACTTTTAAATATTAACTTAAAATTGCTAGCATATAGTTTTTGATGAAGTGCTTAACTTCTGGGTACTAGGTATTGTAAACTTGGGGAAAATTCTATATCAAATTCATGTGATTAGTACTTTAGTGGAAGGATTAAAAATGGTCTGAGTAAATTACCCTGGCGAATAGAGAGTCAGATTCTGTTAATGGTTTTACAGGTTTATCAGTTATTTTTTAGTTTGATTAGGATAAGGGTTGTTCTATGGTTATATTTTAGAAAGTATGCTTAATCTTGTTTAAATCTAAAAAAAAATTAAGTAGCTTTAGTTATTTGCCCAGAGAAACAAGAATTTGATATGACTATACATTCATATTACATCATGAATCTCCTGTTTTGCCTTTTGATTTGTCCATTTTTAGCTCAAAAAGTTTAGCTCTCCTACACAGAAATGTGTGTTTTTGTCATTCATAAATTAGATTCCCTAAGTGTTCAAATATTCCATGAGAATGAGTTAGGCAGTTTTGGAAACTACATTACTTTTCTTGAACAATTGCCTCTTGGAGAAAATATAAAAGCCTCAGCTTGGCATTTAAAGCCTTTCACAATCTGGCTCCCACCTACCTTTCCAGTCTTATTTCATATTACTGCTTCTCAGGCACTTACCATTCCAGTCAAACTGGCCTGCTCAGTCTTCACTGTACATGATATCCCATCTTCTGCTTCCATGACTTCTCATAAGTGGATCCTCCATGTCTGGAGGGTCCTTGCTTTTCACCACTGTCTCATAGAATTCCTTGCTTCTTTCAGAGAGCAGCTCAAGGGACTCCCTTTTATGTAAAGCCTTTTCTTATCTCCTAGCTATACCCCAGTTCATAATACTTTTCCCTCCCTTGAAATGACTTTATACATACTTTGTGTTTATTTGCTTGTATAATATCTCCTAAACATACTGTAGATTCCTTAAGGGCAAGGGCTGGTTGGTTTTTGGTTTTGTATCTTCAGTGCTTATCAGAAGGCTTTGTATATATTTGTTATGCTGAATTAAATGGAATCAGAAAAGTGCCATTTATTTCACTAAAGATAATATTTACTATTAACTTTTATTTTTGCCATTTAAGGAGTTAAAGTAGCTTCCACATAGAGCTTCCTTATTCTTAAGGAACAGTGTTTATAACCACTAGGAAATCCATGAAAATCTCTGTCTTCACATTCCTTTGGATATTTTTATAAATGGACTCACTTTCCATTCATCTTTAATTTTAGACTTTGAAAGTTGAAGACAAATAATTTATTGGACCTATAACCAAAGAGTTGTCTTAAAGAACTAGAAGTAATTAGGCTACTCTAGCTCCTTTATTTATTAGATGATGAGACTGAGGAGAAAGGGTAAGTTAATTGTTCCAAGATCACTCAGACAGTTAGTGGTAAAGCTGGGACCAGAATCTTGGGTTCTTATTCTTTACCCAGTATTCTTCCTAGTAAATAAATCATGCTGATAAATACATGTAATGAATGACATAGGTATTTTCTCAAAGGCACTTTGTAAGACCTAAGCCTGTTAGGATTTACTTTACTAATTTGAAGCTGTAGCATGAGGTGACTATTTGACCAATAACCATTGAGTTGTGGCTGTGTCAACTTTTAGATCCTTTTCATTTTGTTAGATCTGGCTTCTTTGAGGATAAGAAAAAAGTAGGATGAGAAAGGGTAGGTTAGAATTTTATTTGGCTACTCAGATAACTGACAAATACTTGTATCCTTTGAGGACTCTACTCATTGTATTTTCAAATCCTTAGAGGTAGCAGAATGGAAAACCAATTCCAGGCAAGTACGGAGTCAAAAAGGACAAGTCACTAAATCCCAAGTAACTTCCAGATCCAGAAACCACAAACGGCTCTCAGAACTGATTGTCTTCTTGGTGAACAAAATGGTAATCATCAATATGAATGTTACTTTCTGTGACTTAGTAGGATATATACACACACATATATCAATCATTCTACTTATATATCTATATAAATACGTGTATATGTATTTGACAATAAATGCTTGTGGAATGTGTTGCTAAATTTTAAAGGAAGTATAGAATAAAGAATAGTAGCATGAAAGAAAATCTGTTGCTCAAAAGTTGCCACTCATCCTCTCTAAAAAAATAATAACAACAAAAAACCTTAAGGGTGAAAAAAAAAGGAAAAATAAACAAAACAAAACAAAACAGAATGACTAGGCAAGTTAGTTTATTGTCCAAGTCTTGCAATCATTGTTATTCTTTAGCTGCAAAAGTTAAGTGAAAGATAGTTTGAGGAAAAACATGCTCTTTTGTGTCAAAGTAACTTCTGTCACATTTTTAAGGGGGTAGACGACAGGCAAATGCACAAAGGTAGGCAAATAATTTTCCATTGGTTTTGACAGGGAATTGCCAAAAAGAATAGAGCAGATAGGTAATCTGATTTTGATAACTGCTCTCTCTGGGAATTCTATAGCTAATCTCCCTTTTCTATGGCCTTTGGCCTCCTCCCCCTCCCCCAAAATGAAAGTTTTATTCATTGTTTTTGTTATAACTATGATGTTACTTTAGACAAGAACTGAAGAAAGTGGAAGCCCAGGTGACTTAGATGAGAACCATAAGACATGAGTTTCTTTAGTTTCTTCCTAAGCAGTTGTAAAAATTGGCAGAATCAACAACCAGCATGGCTGAGGGTCATGAGTCACAAAGTTATACATTTAGCATGAGAAGGAATCTCACAGGCCATAATAATTTTACAGATAAGTACACTAGGCCCAGGAAGGTTAATTGTTTTTGTCCAAGATGAAGAAACTGAGCATCAGAAGCAGACTACGAACCTAGATTCTCCAACTCCAGAGTCAATGTTATTTCAACTGTATCAAAAGGAACATGGGATGGGGGTCAGGATACTTGCTTTCTGGTACCAGTTATATTAATAGCACTTTCCCCAAAACAATACTCGTCTTGAGCTAATGGGAGTTGTATTATTATTCTAATTTTGTAGAAAAAGAAACTGAGGCTTTGATAAATTAGATAACTTATCCAAGGTCATAAAGCTGGTAAGTAGATGGAGTCTGAATGTAGGTCTTCTGTTTACCAGTCTAATGTTTCTCCACTATGCCATGCTACCTTCTGTGGCTAATGAACAGGACAAGTCATTTAAAATCTTTGGGCCCGAGATTCCTCATACCTAAAACAAAGAAGTTGGCAGAGTTGATTTTTAAGGCCCCTTTCAGCTCTGATGTTATTTGTTTTCTGTGATACAAGCTCTTCCAAATTATTATCTAAGCTTATACAGATTTTTAAAGAGCATCTGGATAATTCCATGTTCCTTCAACCAGTTCCAGTGAATTTGGGAATTGTGCCAAATGGTATAGTTAGTTTTTTCCGTTTAGCATGAGTTGGTTGGAGAACTTACCTTGACAAATTTCCTGTCACGAGAGAATTTGAGCCCAAACTAGATTTTTTCTTAAGAGAGCAGAATAGATAAGGAATAATATTTTGGCAATAAAGTAGATTTTTACTTGTAATATTATTGCTTAAATGTATTTTTCTTCATATTTCAGTTTTCATAAACAATGTATATATCTGCTTACATTTTCTTTCTTACCAAATAGTAAATATACAATAGTAACAGGGGAGCCATGCTTTGAACCTAGGTTTCTTTACATTAAGGTAGACATCTCATTCCATTAAGCCATAGTCATTACCTTTCTATCAGAATTTGTGTTCTGGGTGTTTTTGGTAATTTTCTGGTTATCTTCCTCTTCCTACTCTTTTCTTTCTTTTCCTCATTATCCTCATCAGCAACTTGAGGTCAGAGAAGGTATCATTGTTTTTGTTTCCCAGTTGCTTAGTACAATTCTTGGCACAAAGTAAGCACTTAATAAATGTTTACTGGTTGACTGATTGATCATCATCCCATACATTCTTATGACAAAATACATCTTAGCCAGAATTAGCAAAGCATTATAAAGCCTCTTTTGCTCATTGAAATAATTTATGGACTTTATTCTATGTTCCATGTGCAAGAACATTTTTTCAAGTTTCTTAGAATACAATATATTATAATTCTTTAAAATGTAATTGCTACCATGTTGAACTAGCTTGATGAGTAATAGTTTTTGTTGATAGAGTAGACAAGAATGTTGAATTCATTTATTTTATTGCCAGTTTATTTCCAGTGGCATTTTTAAAAAAAGTGCTGGCTGATGCTTTTTCTGTCTACAGCAAGGTATCACTCTAGAATCTATAAGCTTAGTTTTTAAATATTTTAATAACTGCATTTTAATATATTTTTTCCTTTAATCCTGTGCATATATTTTATTTTATTGACCCCATAAGCTTCACAGGATTGCCAAAGAGGTCCAACACACACACACACACACACACACACACACACACACACATGCCCACAAAGCCTTGTCCTACAGTCATTTAAACATTTATTGTTTTTTATTCTTCTTATTGAAATAATACTACTAATGGTGTATTGTTGAGTCAGATTTGTTTAATAACCTAATTATAGTAGGTTTATTAAGTAAATACTTGGGTAAGTGGTCTTTGTTTTAAACTTTTGGATTAGGACTAAAACTTGAAAGATTCAAGTAGCTTGTGAATATCCAGGATATTTAGTTGAGAGCATTTGGGCATCATTGTGAAGAAGTGACCTTCCTTTTTCACTTTGATGAAAATTTTGCTTTCCACCTTTTGTATGTTTAAGGCATCTTGGTATTTTACAAGTCTGATTATAGGATTCTGTGTGATTATTCTAGAGGTCAGTTAGGATCTAAGGATGATGATGCTCATCTTGGAAGGGAGTCTACAGTGGAGTAAGGGATCTGTACCTTGTTCTGTGTTAAAATCTTTGGGCCCGAGGTTCCTCATACCTAAAACAAAGAGGTTGGCAGAGTTGATTTTTAAGGCTCCTTTCAGCTCTGACCTTATTTGTTTCTGTGATGTCAGTCTTATCTCTTCCAAATTATTATCTAAGCTTATACATTTTTACCAATGATTTAGATAAAGAAATAAATGATATCTCCATCAAATTTGCAGGTGACACAAGGCTGGAGGGTTAGCTAATGTATTAGATGACACAATTAGGATTCAAAAAGATTTCAACAGGCTGAGATATTGGGCTGAACCAAATATGGTGACATTTGATAAGGATTAATGTAAATTCTTATACTGGAGATTAAAAAATAGCTTTAAGAATAAGACAGAAAAGGTATGGTTAGATTGCGGTAAAGAGCTTAGGCTTTTAGTGATATGGCAACCAGAAATGCTACTGCACTCTTAGATTGCATTAGAAGGGAAGGGGTCATCATGTCTTGTGACAGGCCCACTATATTCTGCCATTTTTGGATTACATCTGAAATATTTTGTTTAGTTCTGGGCACTAAATTTGAGGGAAGAAAATGATAAGCTGGAGATGATATAGCCTAAGTAAAACAGGATGATGAAGAGGTTTGAGATGACATTATATAAGTATTGGGTAAAGGTGCTGAGAATGTGAGAGTCTAGAGAAGAGAAGATTTAAGAGGCATGTGGTGACATATAAGAGCAATTATACTTCTTATGGCTGTTTCCAAAGGGCAAAACTATGTGGAAACTGCAAACACAAATTTAACCATGATGAAAAATTTCCCAACATTTGAACTATCCAAAAGCAGAATGTGCTGTCTTTGGAGCAGCTGGTAGGTTTCCCCCACTGGAGGTCTTTATGCAAAGACTGAATAAGCAAATTCGTTGGCCATGTTATAGAGGTAATTCTTGTTTAGGGGTAGGTCAGACAAGATGATCGATCATCTCTGCATTTTAAATGGCTAAGAACTAGACATATCCTTCAGGTAATAAGTAAAAAACTTAATGGATAGAACAAAAGGGAATATGAGTTTAGCAATTGGAGGGGACATGAAGGCTGCTTCTATCGAAGATAAGGACTGTTAGGTAGATAGTTGCTAGGAAAAAGTGAGGGCCACCATCAAAACCACATGTCCACTAACAGATCCAGAGGTTGGCCTTGTACAGAAGAGTAGGAAAAGGATTGGTTGGTGAATTTGGGGGATTAGAAAGTAAAGAGATTACTTTGGTACAAGGTTATGACTTCCAAAAGTCCAGAAGTATTAGCAACTTCAAATTGACCAGTCTCATAACATTTCTTTTTTTTTTTTTTTTCAAATTTCCTACACAAGTTTTAATTAAAACACAAAAATGTCTTTCTCTGTAATGACTAATGGTTCAAATGATGTTGAACACGAATGATTCAGATGCAGATTAATAATATGAGTGCTTTAAATAGGTTATAAACATAATCATAAAAATGAAAAGAATAAAATGGTTGTTTACAAAAGGGATTAGAGATCTTTGTGAAGATCTCAAGAATTAAATGGGGAAGGGGAAGGGGAAGAGCAAGGAGGGGATAGTTAATGGAGCCAGAACATTCCAGGCCTGGCCTTGGGGAGGGAAGGGGTCTTTGTATAATAAATTCTTTCAATTGCAGAGGGAAATGTGGGGATGTTGTTTATTTATTTATTTTTTTATGTATAAATTTCTCAAGTTACTTTTGTTTGTGCATAACCATTCAGACTTTAACAGGGTCAAATGGTAGTCCTGTGGCATTCTCTACCCTTCTATGAGATTACATGAAATTCATCTTTTGATCAGGTGTCTACCACAGTAGTTCCTTAGGAGCCAATAATAAGGCTAGATGATCTCTAAATTCTCTTTCATCTGTAAATCCTGTGATCCTATGTATGACCAAAAGAGAATGTTCTGGGTCTGTAGCAAGAGAGAGATAACAACTGCATTGATAATTCATGAGTATTAAAAGAACTGGAGGGGCAGCTAGGTGGCACAGTGGATAGAGCACCAGCCCTGGAGTCAGGAGGACCTGAGTTCAAATCCTACCTCAGACACTTGACACATACTAGCTGTGTGACCCTGGGCAAGTCACTTAACCCTAATTGCCTCACCCCCCAAAAAAAAACCAATAAAAAAAAAAGAACTAGAGGAGAGCCTTTACCATATTGGGTATAGACTCTTGAGGATTTATGGAAGGACATGGGCAAGAATCATAGGGTTAGATGTCATGCATAGTTTGCAGTCTTCTTTGCTGGAAGGAGAAGACACATTGTTGTGATCATGGAGTCACTGAAACATTAAAGTAATAGATTCCAATTTATTATTTTAATGTCACTTTGATAGGATCCAACTGAATGAATTCAGGTACTGGGAATTAAGGAGCTGGTTTTTGGAATTTCTTTGAAGCATCTTTTCACCAGTGACTTAGTGGAACTCATTGATAGATGAGTTAATTTTGACCAGGCTCAGATTAATCTGGCAAGGAAAAGGAAATAAATGTTTTGTAGATAGATTGTCTTTTCAATTCATTTTGGTTCAATGAGAAGATATGGTATAGTTTAAATTTATTAAGGCAGAAATAAAAAAAAAAAACAAACAACTCTGCTTTGTGTGATTTTACAAGTGATGTGAGCCTTCAGCTGGCTGTTCTCTGCCCTTGTCTGTATGTACACCTTCTTAATTTCAGAATAACAATTTGTTACCTTTCCAAAAGGAATATGAAGACATAACCATAAACACACAGATCTTATGTAAACTAATGATGATAATTTGACTGATTTTATTTTTTTGTGATATGTAGAGTATAGAGTAGATGAGATTTTCAGTGATTTTGCAATTTGAAATGACTATGAATTCTATTTTCTTTAGGTTTTTTTTTTTTTTTAAGGCTTCAGTTCTTTCTGGTCTCCATATAGATGCAATCTATGCCTTCTAGATATGCAAATGAGAATTTCACTTCCAGAAAGTAAACATGAATCTCTATATTGTATACTTATTTTGGAAATTTTAATAATTTGTTTTTCAGAAAATACATTTAAAATTGGTTGTACCATTTGAACATTGTGTACACAGTATATTAATCCAGTTTCTGGCCTACATAATAGCATGTTAATTATTTTTTAAATTGATAAGTTAGAAAATTTTCATTGGGAACGAACTTTGATTATATCTTGAACTCAACAATGAGCAGATTTTTAGATGATCATTTCTGAAAAGACTTTCCATTTTATAGGTAGCTTGTTTTTTTTCCACATTTTATTTGTTTTATTTTGTTTTTGTTTTTGTTTTTGTTTTTGTTTGTTTGTTTGCTTTTGCAGGGCAATGAGGGTTAAGTGACTTGTCCAGGGTCACACAGCTAGTAAGTGTCAAGTGTCTGAGGCCAGATTTGAACTCAGGTCCTCCTGAATCCAGGGCTGGTGCTTTATCCACTGCGCCACCTAGTTGCCCCCAGGTAGCTTGTTTTTGAAGTTATTTTACTAATGAGACTTAGACCTCTTAATTGGGAACATTATAATTTTGTGTACTTTCTTTTTATTCATTAGTGATTTTGCAGGTACATTTTTGGGGAAGGGACTGGTGGAAAGAGAATTAGAAAGGAAACTTGTAAATTTGAATAAACACTTTAGAAAGCTGCTGTTACATTTATGTAAATGTTGAAATTTTGCATTTTCTTTGGAGAAAAGCACTATTTGTAGATATGATATAAACATTACAATTAACATTTTTGTTTTAGAGGCTCATTGTTTTAGTGACAGTCACAATAAATGGTTGTCATCAGTTCCTTCTCAGTAGACTCTATTCTTCAAGGATGGACAAGGCTTACTCAGGAAAGTTATTCTTTCTGCCAGAAAGGGACTTAGCTTTAAAAAAGAAGAACAACACCTTTGTACCAGCTTTCAGTATGAATAGCTACTTAAGAAAAGTCTACTAAAATAAAGAACAAAAATGTTTTTGTGAGACAAATAGTTTATTTCAAAGAAACTTCATTCAAGTTTTACTCCTGGGCTTTATCATGACTTGGAGGTGATCATGGACTCTAGAAGACTTTTCCAGGAGAATATAATGTGACAGGTCCCTCCAAGCTAGAAAAGCTTCAAATTAAGGTCCTGAGATAGACTGTGTATCTTTCATTTGAAGTTCTGCTTAGCTGAGTGTGAAGATGATCAGTAGGAGTTTGGGCACCAGATGGTGATTTTTTTTTTCCCTTTTGGCCCACAGTAATCAATCTCCCTGTGATGGACCTGAGGTCTGTCTCCATGGAAGGGGTAAAGGGATATACTGAAGTCCTGAAAACATAGATCCTTTGAAATATGGAGATTTTTCATTGAAAAATCAGGAAAACCAATCAAATTAAATTCTCTTTAAGGTTATGATCTTCTGAAGGCAAGAAGTACATTTTACTGTGAACTAAAGTAGCCTTGCTAATAAGTATGGCATCTTGGCATGGTTATGTAGTCTCTTTTCTTTAATTGTGAAAATGTAACAGGTATCTTTGTGGCTAATATGAAAGAAATAGTCTTGGAATAGCTGTAAGTACCATTATTATATGTGCTAAGGGTAAAAATCCAGTAAAATTACTTCAAAAGTTACTTTTTTTTTTTTAGGAAAAAAGTATTGTGATTTGTTAACTGAAATTGATTTTATCTTTTATTTACTTTCATTCCGTAGTAACAAAAATTGTTCCAATATATTTTATATCAAATAATTCTACAATTTGAAAATTTTCACTTAATTCATCTACTGCACTGTTTTTTTTAAAGCTCAAAACTTAGGAAATTATTGTAACACAATACATTTGTTTGCTCACATTTCTAGTTCCAAATTGGTTAAGTTGCTTCTTTTGGGGGATAGAGATAAGCAAACAGAAAGGGAAAGACTGGAGCAAATTCTACCAAAATAATCCCTGCACCCCAACAATGTAGGTGTGACCCATATGTCTTAGTTTTTATATGACCTTATTGATTATTGCTTTGTTATATATATTATCTAGGTAAGTTGGAAATAATTTAGTTCTACTTGTTGAGGAATTAAGCTATTTGTGGAAGTGTCATTCTCTATTTATCTTTAGAATGAGTTCTCAGCATGTTTGTTATTCTGTTAGTATACCAAATTTACTTTCTTAAAATTCTTAAAATATTAATCATTGATTAATGCTTTAAAAAAAATAGTTCTTGTGGTAGTGACTAGAGCATGGGGCCTGGAGTCAGGAAGACCTGAGTTCAGATATGGCCTCAGACACTAACTAGGTGTGTGACCCTGGGCAAGTCACTTAACATCTGTTCACCTCAGTTTCCTCAACTGTACAATGGGGATGATAATAGCACTTGAGTCTCAAATGAGTGAATTTTTATAAAAAAGCATGTAACACAGTGCCTGACACATAGTAGGTGTTATAAAAATGCTTATTCCTTCCAAATTCCCCTTAATAGGGTGTGAAAAGAAGTTAATATTTAATTTACTATTTTTCTAATGGGGTTATCATACTCAAGACAATTTATATTACTTTGCTAAGATGACTTCTAGCAGTAACAGACCTATAAATTCCAGTGAAATGAATATGAAAACATTCATAACTTTTACTATTTGCTCAGGAAGAGTACAATTTATCTTTGCACATTTTAGTGGCTTCAGCAAAACACTTTCTCAAATACATAGTATGTACACACACATGCTCATGTATGCATAACACACATGTACATACATACTACACATCTACATTCATGAATGTATCTGCAGCAAATAAAATGCAAAAGTTCAGTTATCAGCTTAATCCTTTCATTAGTTTATGGACCCAAAATTCTCTTGAGAATTTCACAAATCCACATGATCTCCCAAAGTGTTAGATTTCATATGTGAATTGTTAGCTTAAAGATGATTTAAAACTCTGTACCCAGTCAGCCCCCTATTGGATATACATCTGAAGAGGCTTAAGAGCTTAGGTTATTTCTTCTAAAGTCATTTGTAATTTATGTTTATTCAATTGCCTTAGGATCTGTTGGTCAGATGGCACTTCTGTATCATAATAAATTAAAGCTTTCTGATTAAAACATCCTTTTCCTTAGACAAACCATAACCCTGGTTCTGGAGGTTAGTGGAAAACAGACACAAGAGTATAGGTCTTAATTTAATCATTTAGAGAAGAAACCTTTTTTTTCTTTTGATATTTCATTTACTTAATATTTTAAGATCTTGAAAGTAGGATGTTGGATTTGGAATATGGCCTATTTTCAGATAAGAAGAATTATAGTTGCTGAGAAAAAACAGCTTCTTTAAACCCCTTGCTGTTGAATTATCATTTAGGACAGGAATTAATATCAATTTATATATCTTATTCATTGAGCCAAAATAATGAGTATTAACAGGAGCAATGTAACTTTTAAAAATCCATTTCTTCTGAAATTAGAGAAGAATATTCTCTGATGTAGATAAGAAACTTAGTGGTAGTGTACTACTTAGAGAGGACCAGATCTGGGGTCTGGAAGACTTGAATTCAAGTATTTCTTTGACAGTCACTGACTGTGTGGCCATAAGCAAGTTCCTTAATCTCAAAATCACCCCCCACACACACACACACCCAACTCTCTAAAATTGTTATTTTAAAGGAGTTACTGATCTACATTTGTGGATACAGTTTCCCCATGAAAAGTTACCTATACCAGTGAAACACAGTTTTGAGCCTGAAATAAAGTAATAGATAGGAAGATACACACATATTTTATAAATGTTTATTTTTGGAAGTGTTAAGAAAATATGGAGCAATGAACATTAGTTTTGAATTGAAGTAGCAGTATTTATACAATTTTATGCAACTTGCCACTTTTTATTATTATTCTAAAAAAGGAAAAAATGCTATGGATAAATACTTAATTTTTGAACTATGTTTATTTAGTCATATTTACATTTAATTACTGAGTAGCTGTTTTGTCCTGATTAAATTAAACTTACTCTTTGAATCATCATCATCTGTAAAAGTACTTTTGCTGTAATGAAGAAGTCAATCTCTTTCATTGAGTAATGTACAGTTTAAATGGGATATTTAGGCAAATATCAAACCCTCAAATGATACATTATACATATACAGTCAGTCAATAAACAGTGCCTACTTGATACTTATACATATCTACTCATTTGACATGTTTACACTTTTAATTACATTAAATGTATAAACCTTTACCTATATGTGCAAAATATTACAACTGAATGAAGGACTTGTGTGTATGCTGTGATGAAATGAGTAGTGTGATTTTGTTGGTAGCCTGGAACCCTAAGAATTCTCAGGAAAGTCATATAGGGCCAAATAATGATGTGTGCATAAATAAAATGCTTACCTACTTGAGACATGCTATCTAGCACAGTGTTATGCACATAATAAAAATTCAACACATTTAATGAATAGATGAAAGAATTTATGAGTCACAACTCTGGCTCTAGCCCAATGGTATTTGTCTGTGACATTGACAATTGATAATTGGCTTTCCATGATGCTTACCTCTGAATATTATAATGTACCCAGAACACCCATAATTTCACTTTCACAACCAGTGCTGAATTGCTCTTTCAAATATTTGCCTTAGCCATCTTTGAACCTACTTGCACAGTAGTTCGACTCATCTTATTTGTAAGCTTTCTCAAAAGTTAGGGTGATGTATTTCCTGCCCGCCTTCAAAGGAATGTGCTGGCTCTTTTTTGGTCTTGTAAGATTGCTGCTGAAGTAGCTTCATCTATAGTAAACTTTCAGAGTTGTAGTCTACATGGACTCTCTTTGGCTGGATGGGGCCTTGGTGTTGCTTATTAAATTTAAAAGTTCCTTCCTTTCTCACTGATTCTCATGATTTGCTTAATTTATTTGTTAGAACCTGAATAAATTTCATACATCTGGTAGAACTGCTACCAGGACATAGATTTCTTTACTCACAATCTAGTGTTCATCTCTTGTTGCCAGTGATTCCTTAAGAATAGTAGTATTCAGCTATACTGTCTTTTTCCTGGTAAAAATGGTAATGGTGGTGGTGTCCTTTGAACACATTTTGTTTCATTTGCATTCTCAGTGTTGTGGATTTGACCAGTTTAATAGATAAGCCATAAGATTTAGCTATCATATGCATCCCAGGCCAAGTTTTTGAAAAAGCTTAATTTTGCAAAGGGTTAGGGATGGAGAGACAGCATAGGAACCAGCAGGTGGAACCCTGTAAAAAGGTAAGCTTATTTCTTTGATTTATTTGATGAAACTTTGTGGACACTGCCCCCTCCCACCCTTTAAGGAATCTGGTTCCAAAATTATTTTACACAATCCTTTATGTGGAAAAAAATTAGTCTATTGTGATTGAGCATCAAAAGAAAAATGATTACTGTATGTAGGGTTTATGTTTTAAAAAAGAAGAGGCTAAGAAATTCCTTGTATGAATTAGGTTAGACTGTTAGTTAAGAATGTTGGTTATCAGAATGTCGGCTAAAGGATGTTGCACAATATCCAGGATGAAAATAAAATACAACAAGGTCATCAGAAACCAACAGGCTATACAGTACCAAAAGAATAGTATTGTATTGAGTTTCTGAAGAGGCAGTTATGGTACTTTCCAAAGTTGGGTTTATATAAGAAATCATCAGACGAAAGCATTACCATATAAAGCATAAATAATGCCTCTGAAAACTTTTGCCTAGACTTTTGAAGCCTCCAATGCAAAGAGATTTTCTAGGTTACAGTAATGTTCATATCCTACTTTTGTGAAATTGTCATCAGCAATCTGGAAATGTGTAACTGATAAAAGATTGCTTAAAGACTTTGGTGAACTTGTGCTCGAATATATGCTAATAAGAGTTACATGTCTTGTTGAAGACTGTAGAACAAAATAAAATATAATGTTGAAGACCCTCCTAGCTCCACAAATGCAGTTTCATTGAGGGGAGGAACCCTGTGGCATCTGCCATCAATCATGGCCATTGGCAGTCTGGGAATGTATAGCAGAAAAGGCTTGCTTTATTAGCTTGGGAAAGGAAAGCTCAAATTGACCAGGTAAAGTGATATATTATCACTTTCAATTGACCATGCCACCTAGTCTGTGTTCCTACTTAGTATAAATTCCTATGTACATATATCTCTGATTTTCAGTCAAGACACTGACTTTTATATGGTGATGAAAGCTTTCTGATTACAAGCTTGGAAGAGTAAATCTCTAGAGTTAATGTTACTAGATTTTGTTAGATCAAAATATCGCTTATTTACTAGAAGATACTTGTCAAATTGAATCTTGTGTACTTTTTCCCTTATGATGCTTTAAACATATCTTGTGGATTTTGACAATCAGAATTGCTGGGATATTTCTTTTAATTTAAAGCCTTTACAAAATAATTAAAGGTATGTTGAGAAAAATAATTTTTGTCCAAGTCAAGCTGATGTACTAATCCATTCAGGCACTAGAGCTTTCTGACATAAGAAAGCAAATTCTTTATGTAATCTCAACATAAAATGAAAAAAACCCCTAAATTAAAATGTGGGTCAGGTGACTAAAGTTACTATATTATCTACTAATCTAAATAGTATCTAATTAGGCAGTTTCTTTACATTTCTTCTTCCCACTAACTGAAAGCACTGGTTGCATAGAACCAGTCAGTATGCAATGGAAAATATTACTAATTCTTTTGGTTGAGGGTAGAGGAAAATAAGTATCCTAGGATCATCAGTAAACTTAAAAAAAAAACCTTCTACTTATCAATACATATTTCATAAGCATTTACCTTTCAAAGAGGTATTTTAAATTTAAATATAAAGAAATATAGTGTTTGTAACAGTAATGCAAAAAAAAAAACTAGAACAGCAAATTCTTAATAATACTGTTTGAGTTGTAATTTTGGACTGCTGACTTCACTATGTTGCATGATTTACTAATTTTACATGGAGCTGGGAGAAGGATAAAAGTTTTTTTCCAATGCTGGGAACTTTAGCACACCATAATTTGAGTGTATCAGTTATTTATATTCAGGCAATAGAGCTAAACATGTGGAAATCTCATGACTTCATCTTAAACTATTCATAAAAGAGCTTTAAATATGTCCTTTAAATATAAGGACAGAAATATGAGACAATGGATGGCATACACATGAAGTAATATGTATTCTGTGTCTCTTCTCCTTCTGTTGTATCAGTGTTTTCAATATGAGGAATATATTTTTATGGTTTAGAACCTTTTGCTGGCTGAGAAGAAATGTTCTTTCTAGTATAGAACAGTTAAAACTGTATAATGTATATGAAAAGTCAGTTGAAAACAAACCCATTTTCCCTTCAATACTGTCATTAATTTCTGCTGTAAAAGGTGAATCCACATTATCTCCAGGAGTCTCTTCTCTATTAAGTTAACTAAAATATAACCCCCCCTCCTCCCTCCACCCCATACACACATACACACATTAAGTGAAAGCTGACTTGCCTAAATGCATAAACACTTAGGGGGAATTTAAAATCCTTGGGATTGATGGCTCTAACTTTTGTTAGAGTGGAAGACACAGAACCCTTGGGGAAGCACAACCCCAGTTCAGTATTTTTGTATTTTGGATTCACTAAAGCCAGATTCTCCTAGTATTAAGTATTTTAGGTACTCTCTAATGGGCTTCATTGTTTTGTTTATTGTGCTTATCACTAGGTCAGCTTGCTTCACATTTGCATGACTGGTAGACTTCTTTCTATGTCTGTTGACATTTCAGTTAATTTTGAATGGCTTTTATTGGTTTTTAGTCCTCTGATTGGACCCAGTGACCCAGTTACTCTGTTCTGTCAAAAACAAAAAGCTGTTGAAATGGTGGTCCAATGTGGTATAAAAGGTTTCAAAAATTAACAGAGGGTAATTAGCTGAGTGATGTGTTTACTTTATGTGATCTTAAAAGAAATCTGATTAATTTTTTTCCTTAGATGAGAGAGTAAATATATAGCTTTTTATTCTGAGAGAAAATAAGAGCTTGAATTATATATGAAAATTTTAAAACGAGAATAGAGAGAAAAAACATCTTAGGAGATGATTGCCTTAGATCACCAGGATAGTAAGTAAGCAGAACTCATATCTGAACCCAGGCCAGTGTTCTTTCTCTTTCTTCCTCTTGGCAAAGAATTTGACCTAGAGTCCAGAGGCCACTGCCTGTTGAATATTCCTTATAAACTGACCTGGCACTGTTATCATCACCAGCAAAAATTTATTGAGTGTAGGAAGTACTTGGAAGGCAGTAGTAAAAACTGAGTTGAGTTAGTCACCCTGACATTTCCTCATGCTATAAGAAAGTCCATTGTGTGTTTTGAACTATGTGCTCATCTTAGCACTCAGAGACCTTTATCAATACTTACAATATTATGCATTTACGTACTGTTTTACAGTTCCACATACATTACATCCATATATGGATGATAAAACTGAGGTCCATAGAGGGTCACAGTATATGGTAGAGCTGGAATAGACCTTGGAGATTATCCAGCCTCCCCCCTTCATTTTACAAATGAGGAAGCCAAGGTCTTTACTTGGCCCAAGGCTATTTAGCTAGTAAGGGATAGAGTTGGGCTTGAAATCCATGTATTCTCTCAAGTCCAGTGTTCATTTTATTATAGCATGTTGCTTACCAATTCTTGAGCCTCTCTAATGCAGTATTTATGCATATGTTGAGTATAATCATCTGTGTATCATAAAGACCATTTGATTCAGAGTTGTAGAATTTAGGGATCAACTAGTTTAGCCTCTTCGTTTTATAGAGGAAGCTGAGATCCAGAGAAGTTCAAGTGATTTGACTTGTCTAAGGTTTCATAGTATCAGAGCTGAGATTTGAACTTGAGTCATCTGCCTTCATATCTTTCCCCTACCATATTAACTCCCTTTTAAGACTGTAAAAGTAGGTAGGGTTAATGATTTATTTGTCATCTAAACTTATAAAGTGTTGAAGTTAAATTTCTCTTTTTCTATACCTTTTTATACTTAATTTCAGTTCTTTTTTTCCAATATAATTCATTACAGCATGATGTCTCTCTTTTTTTTAGTTTTCAAAATTATTTTATTGATGATAAGAAGACAGCATGGTGTAGTAGAAAGCTGACCCAGAAGACAGGAAGTCCTGCCTCTGATCCATATTTAAAAAAAAAAATTTCTTATTTAGAATTTTATTTTTCTAAATTATGTGTAAAACAAATTTTGACATCAGTTTTTAAAAAGTTTGTGTTCCAACTTTTCTTCCTCCTTCCCTTCCTTCCCCCTCCCAGAACTCAAGCAATTCAATATAAGTTATATGTGAGTAGTCATGCAAAAACATCTCCACATTAGCCAGGTTGTGAAAGAAAACAGACAAAAACAAAACTTCAGATTAAGGAAATATCAAAAAATTATGCTTCAATCTGTTTTCAGATACCATCAGTTCTTTCTCTGTAGATGGATTGCAATTTTCATAAGTCTTTAGTTACCTTGGATTATTACATTACTGAAAATAACGATGCCATTCACAGCAGATCATCTTACACTATTGTATAAGTACATTTCACTCTGCATCCATCCATGTAGTTCTTTCCAGGTTTTTCTGATAGCATCCTGCAGCATGATGTCTCTTTACTATTGCCTGCATATATTTGCTAGATCTTTTAATATTTGTGAAATACTTGCTAGCTGTGTAACCCTTGATAAGTCACTTAACCTCTGTTTGCCTCAAGTTCTCCAATTATGAAAATGGAAATAATACACACCTGCCTCATTCGTTTGTTGTGAAGATCAAAGGAGCTAATATTAGGAGAAAATGCTTAGCATAGTACCTGGCACATAGTAGGTTACTTAATAAATGTTTCCTTCCTTCTAATATTAGATTTCAAATACCTTAAATAATTTTTTTGTTCTTTTCCCTTCTTTAGTTAAATACTCATAAGTACTTAGTGAGTGAACGAAAGTTCTATTCCAACTTAACAAGTTTACATTATACAATTTATCCTGTATTTTCAGCTTAACAATACTCTCAGTATTTGTGTTTAGTAGAAACATGGATTTGACATATTTTCATATGCATGACAGGATGAAAAAATCAAATTAAAAACCTCAAAATCTAGGTAGAAAAGATCTGGCATGGTAATTTTATATGTGTATATTGTTTTGTGGGGTTTTTTTTCCTTCCCATTTGGTACTAACCTTGTGAAGGGTATAACTATACTGACAAATCACAGATCCATTTCAAATGTTGATTGATGTGAAATATATGTGAAGCAAAACTATAAGAGAGATAATTAGTTATAGTATACTTAGAAAAACTCAATAGAATTACTATTTCCAGAAAAATATTTAAGCCATCACCTCTTAAATAGATGTCTAATTGAATCTTAGGGCTGGAAAGAGAGACATTTAGTGTAGCCTCTCATATCAACTAATGGTGATTTTTCCTCATATTTGGGAAGAGTAAGAGTTAAGTGGAAATAGAAATGTATTGTGAACTATCATATAGTCTCTTTTTGCAATGATCATGGTACATTTTCCTGGTCAGTGAAGGTTATAGTGAACTCATTGAATGTAGATCCCTTAATGGGGGGCAGGGTCAGAGGGGAGTGGTAGGAGACTGACTCTTTCTTCTCAGGCTTAGCTCAGTTCCTCCTTTTCTCATCCTCTACATCCATTTGTCCTATACTTTTGAGGTCAGCTTCCAGAAACTATATATAGATATAGAGATGCCCTCCACCTCAACTCTGGAGAAATTCCCTTGTTTCTTTGATCTTCAACATTTCCTATTAATGTAAAGAAAATGGAACTTCTAGAGAATGTGTTTTCTGGTCACAACACTCGGATTCATTAAATAGTACTAAGCATTTTACTTCATGGTCCTCGGTTTCCTCATTTAAAAAATAAACAGTTTTTGACAAGGGTATACCCAATGAATATCAACATCCAGTACAATTCCACTTGTTGACTCACCAAACAAAATTAATCTCTAAATGTTTCATTGTGCATGTTTGTTCATTAAATATATAATTTCATTTTCTTGTTCCTTTCTTATTCTTTTCTTTTCTTTTTTTTTGGTGAGACAATTGGGGTTAAAGTGACTTGCCCAGGGTCACACAGCTAGTAAGTGTCAAGTGTCTGAGGCCGAATTTGAATTCAGGTTCTCCTGAATCCAGGGCTGCTGCTTTATAGACTGTGTCACCTAGCTGCCCCTCTTAGTCTTTTTGAAGAATGAACTCAGCAGTTTACTAAACACTAGTAAGCATGACCTCTATGCTAAAAGACTATTTTCCCCTTTATCTCTTCACATTTACATGAAATCATATCTATAATCCTTTCACTTGCCTTTGCCAACTCTTGAGTGACTTTAAATTCATCAATAGGCAGCAAAGTAAGTTTTAATTGTATATAACAGTGTTATTGGTAAGTCTTTTAGGACTTTATTCAGTGGCCTTACTCAGCAAAATGGGCAGCACACTAGTGGCTTTGCTTCAGTCTCTCCATCCTTAAAGTTGTTTGGTTTAATAGTTACCCTAAACAATTAATATTATAAATAAAAACATACTAGAGGGAATTGAATGGGAACTAAATTAACTCTTAAGGAAGTCCAAAACTTCTAATACAATATTAAATAACTCACTTGGGGAATAGAAAAATGAATGAGGGATAGATCAGTCAATAATAACCATGTGTGAGAGTTTAGGATAAGTGGTATAAATATGAAATAGTAGGTCTCCTTGCTTGAAGGGATGGGGTTCAGTATCTAGGTGAAATTATGAAATAGTCGTAATTGATTTTCCTACTACGGAGACTATATTTTTGTAGTGTTTTTCTCAGTAGATACCCTTTCTGAGCCAACTGTAGTCTCAATGGTAGCAGATATCTATAATCATACCATATTAAAGGCATGAAAACACCCTAGTACAAAAATATCATTCTTCAGAATTCAAGGGCCAGAGAACTAAAGTGATTCAGCCTGGTGAGTGGATAGAATGCTATACTTGGAGTGGGATAGACCTGGTCCAAATCTTGCTTCTGATACCAGCTATGTGATCCTGGGTAATTCACTTAGACTCTGAGCTTCACTTTCTATACTTGTAAAAATGGGAGTTATTGTGGTTTGAATCGTTTCAGTCATGTCCAACTCTTTGTGACCCCATTTGACATTTTTTTTTTTTTGCAAAGACACTGGATTGATTACCATTGCTTTCTCTAGGTCATTTTACAGATGAGGAAACTGAGGCAAACAGGGTTACATGACTTGAGACAGATTTGAACTCAAGAAGATGAGTCTTCCTGACTCCAGGCCAAGCACTCTATCCACTTCACAACTTACCAACCTCAGAGTCAATTTATGGGGCTCAAAGGAGATTGTGTATATAAAGTGCTTTTTTAGACTTGAAAACATTATATAAATATCTGATATTATTGGTATGGTATATCTGCTACCTCTATCCCAGTAATTTTCTCACACTGCTAACATATATGACCTCCTCTGAATTGGTGAGTTCCTGCTTAAAACCTTCATCTGAGGAAGTAATCACACCAGCCATGCTTATTATTAAATTGGCTCAATCCCTTGGACTCTCCAGACCTATTTTCCACTTTTTGCTCACTTGGCAACAACTCCTTTCCTTTTTGGTTTCCATATCCTGTTATCTTTCTTCATAGAATGTAAGCTCTTTGAGGGGAGTGATTGTCTTTTCTTTTAGCTTATGTTTGGACTCCCATGACATAGCCCAGTGGCCAAACCATAGTAAAGGCATAAGAAATCTCTGTCTCCCTCCCTCCTTCCCTCCCTCCTCTGTTACCTTCTTCCCTCCCTAAACTCCTAGGTTTTTTTACTGCCCCAAGTTGCTTTTTTCCCTCTCAAATCCCTAGTTTTTCAAGATAACAATTTGTTGGCTTGATGGATGAATTCAAGTTTCTGGGCTAATACTAAAAGGATGCCCAGAGTTTTTCTTCAACTTTTAGGTAAAATACGTTATTTGGATGGGGGAATCTATTTAGTCATGATAGACTTTAAAGAATATGCCAAATCTTGTTGTGTAGGTTCCCCTGATGTACACTTTCTGGTTTTCTGTGACACACCAGCTACATCTGGGTCTCCTAAATGGGGTTCAGAGATGCCTACATATGTATTTTGCCTACCTAATCTACTTTCATGTTTTATTTGGCAAGAACACTTCTGTTGGCCATCTAATTCTTGGGCCTTTAATCTATTGGCAGGCTAACTTTATTGTGTAGTTGATTAGGTTCTAATTATGCTCATATTTCCCATAACTACTAATTTTTGTGAAAAAAGTGATACTACTTGCCTATATTTCATTTTTACCAAAAATACATATTAAGTGCTTGCTGTGTACAAGGTTCTATCTAAACAAAAAATATATATTTTTTTCAAGCAGTGACAAATTTGTTGTTATATACCTATTCTCTCAGTCTTGTTCATCAGTGAATATTTATTAAATATTAAACTAATATGCCAGGCACATTAAGCATGAGTGACTGGTGCTAAGGCATAGTCTGTGGTCTTAGCACAGAACAAAAAGCCCTAGGGTTAATTCTGTGACTTTTCCTCCTTTGAGCCATGTTCTGAAAACTCCAAATTAACCAATTTACAGGAATCCTGTGCTCAGATGAAGCTATGATCTCATTAGATATTTTCCTCTGGTGATAGAGTTTTCAGCTCATTCTTGTCTGCTCACATTATATGATTTGTGATCCATCCACCAAATGTATCAGGGAGACTTCTGTGGGTTCTGACATCCTGAACATATCAGTGGAGCACAGTGCTGAGGATAAAATTAGTTTAATTATTTGAGTATGTTCTTCTCTGAAAAGTTGTACCATGGTGGTTGGTAAAATTGTGAGTCTAAGCAGAGAAGAAGGAAGAAAAGAACTAATGTGCTCCTCAGTTCACTAAAATGTAATCTCACTAAGCCATAACCCCCATGCTGTGTTGACTCCTTATTCTTGGTACTCAGATTTAAATTAAACAGCCATTCAGACGACCTCCAGAAACTGACAAGTTCCTTTTGCATATGACCTTCTGGGGGATTCTTGTGTGTTCACTAATAAGAACCTGGTATTTTGAAATGGCTTACTAGGTATTAATTCAATTCAACAAACATTTATTGAGTGCCTACTAGGAGTTACTCCCTGTAGATATAGAGACAAAAAATGAAAATAGTCCCTCCTCTCAAAAAGTTTTGTATTCTCCTGGGATTGGGGGTGGGTGGGAAAAGAGATTTACGTTGTTTCGTTTTGTTTTTTTAACCAAGTTTTCAGTCATTGAGAGGGTTCAATGACATATGTTGACCCAAACCTAATTTCAGTTGTGTTCCTAATCCCTTTCTGTAGTGTATACTGCACGACTCAGAAACCGCCTGCTCTTTAATAAGCCTATAAGGAAGAAAAGATATATAAATATAAATGAAAGTTACCATATTTGAAATTCTATTCTAGGTGGCAGCTAGGTGGAGCAGTGGATAAAGCACTGGCCCTGGATTCAGGACTTCCTGAGTTCAAATCCGGCCTCAGACACTTGACACTTACCTAGCTGTGTGACCCTGGGCAAGTCACTTAACCCTCATTGCCCTGCAAAAAAAAAATAAATAAAGTATATACATCTCTAGCTCTAGTTATATATATCAGCATTGTTAGATACATAAAGTACTTTGAAAACCTTGAAGCACCATGTAAATATTGCTATTTACCCTCCCTCCCCTCCTCTATTTTCCCACAATCGTTTCTATTCTATAAATAATGATTATCAACTATTTCTGTCTTTCCTTCCTACCCAGAAAGTACTTTCATGATTTTCCTTCCCCTCAGATGTCTCCTCTGCCCCTAATGCCTTAGAATATTTTCTTTTTGGGTGGCAGGTTATTAGACTGACAGGGAGAAATAGCTACTTGAAATTCCATAATTCCAGTTTTTTCTCTTGAAATTGACTAAGCTTATATATGAAGAAAAGACTTCAGGGATAGAGTTTTAAAAATAATGGAGACTGCTCTATACCATTCATCATATAGATCATATTTAATTAACTGTATTTTTTTGGGTGGGGCAATGGGGGTTAAGTGATTTGCCCAGGGTCACACAGCTAGCAAGTGTCAAGTGTCTGAGGCCAGATTTGAACTCAGGTACTCCTGACTCCAGGGCCTGTGCTCTATCCACTGCACCATCTAGCTGCCCTATAGATCATATTTAACGGGCAACAGTATTGCTAAAGCATTGTTTATGGAGTGCTAGCTTATCTGAATTGTTTAGAACTTCCCTGGAAACCTTGTAAGAGTTTTACCTGTCAGTTATAAAGCTGAAATTGATTATATGAAGGAAAAGTTACCCTTTAGCATGAATTCTTAACCTGGGATCCAAAGACCCCCAAGATGTCTGTGGATAGATTTTAGGGGTCTATGAAATTTGTATGGGGGAAAATTATCTTTATTTTCATTGTAATTGATTTCCTTTCTAACCCTATGTATTTGATTTTATTCATTTAAATATATTCTGAGGTTCAAAGGTTATGGTAGACTGCTAAAGGGGTCCATGAATACAATCAAGATTCAGATCCTTCCTCTAAAACAATTATGCAAATGTGTATTTACACAAGTGTAAGGGTGGGAAAAGTTGCATAGTTTTACAAAAATTGAAATGAGCATCTACGGAAGTAGATTACAACACTTTTGTATGAACATTGGAAAGTTGTGCTATGGATTAAGATATGATTATTGGGGCAGCCAGGTGGCACAGTGGATAAAGCACTGGCCTGGATTCAGGAGTTCCTGAGTTCAAATCCGGCCTCAGGACACTTGACACTTACTAGCTGTGTGACCCCTGGGCAAGTCACTTAAGCCCCATTGCCCCGCAAAAAAAACCAACAACAAAAAAAAACAACAAAAAAAAGATGATTATTGTTTCATACAGTAAAGATTGCTTTGTTTCAGTTTTTAAAGATGTTTTGGTGAGAATATGGAGATGCAGCATCAAAAATCCATTAATATGATGGGGAAAATAGCTTAACATTGTAATATGCCCTCCTTAAGGTAGCTTTATGTAATGCTTTATAATAGTAGGTGCTCAACAGATTTTTAATTGAAGTAGCATAGTGAGTGTAGTGGAAATAATATTGGGTAATGGACCTGTGGTCCATTTCTGGATTTCCTATTTACGGCTTGTGGACTTTGGATAAGTCACTTGTTATCTCTCTGGTCTCAGTTTCCTTTATTTGTAAAATGAGGACTTGGGTTCTAGATCCTCTTTCCAGCTCTAAATCCTCTGGTCTTACGAGATGATGCAATTGCTCAGTTCTCTACCTTATTCTGACTACTGAAATAGCAGATGTGAGATGTGGAAACTGCCTAGTCCTTAATTGTTAATCATATAGTGTTTCACTAACAGCTGTACTTATGAACATTTATTTATTCTGAAAAACATTTACTGTAGCTATAGCATCAGGAAAGGAAACAGTCTCATGCATTTGCATCACATGCCCATATATTTTATGAAGAACAGCAGCACTAACCTTTTTGAGCATTTCAAAATATCGTTCATGAAGCCCAGAGCTAATGATTCCCTCCTTCAAGGTAAACCAAATGGAAACAGGGGAGGGAGCTTTGATTTGCTTCACTTTTGCATTGACACATTAACAGGAAAGTTAAATTTGGTTCAATCAGAATAGCTTCCTGTTTAAATTATTGGACTCCCTGGTGGAGAGACCTGGACTTCAGATAAATGCTAAAAACAAGTATTTCATTATGACCTTGACATATGTTTGTTTTTCTTGGCATCACTAAAAAAAAATGCGAAAACAAAATTAATGGTGAGAAAAAGAACAATAATGAAAACTGCTCATTTTTATATGTGAAGTTAGTGGGCTCTAATCATATGGGAAGAATTGTAAAACCTTGCCATCCAAGGAGTTTTTCTGAAAAGATTAGCTAGCTATAAAAAAATATAGAAGCTTCATCGCTACTTCTGCTTTTTTTCACCCCTTGGATCATTCCAGAAACATACTGCTTGAACAATGTAACTTCTCAACTGGAGTTTGTACTGCTTTTTATTATTCTGTACAGTGCTTTAAAGGATGAGTACATTTCCATGCATGACAGCTGCATTTTCTCCGTGTGGGAGTTCCACTAGTGAATACAATAATAATATGGAGATCAATTAATTATAAAACTTATGGATATTGTTTCACTTATTTCTACAAAGATGTAGTGAGAAACCATAGCTCTTGGTCTACAACTCACCAAGCTTCCTTTTATTATACAGGCATTTAAAGAGATGAACTGTTTACTTTAACATGCAGTCACCCTGCTAAAGATATTCTGTGGTTCATGCCTTTAAGTTGAATCTGTTTATATGGACAAAGGGACATTCTAGTAGCTGAAATATTTTTGGTTTGCAAATACCTTATAAGGAAATGTAAGGTGATATAAACCATTCTCTTACTTGTTCTGTTGTTATGGTACGTCCACATGGGGCCATGTTGATTTTACATTGTGAGATAATTTCGCGATGATTATATGTGGAGTCACATACAATTCCTTTTAGATTGAAATGGAAGTTGAAGTTCTTGCTGCTGTGTTGTGCTTAGTTGGCAACAGTATCAAAACCAACATAGTTCAGTGGTTTTAATTAGTTGCTAACGTTTAGTTGTGGCAGTTAAATGCTCAGTGGTGGAAATGACAAGAATTTTCATTCCTAAAACAGTTTTAAGATTCATAAAAACATTGCCAGGAAGAAGAAATTATTCTATCAGTTCGTGACCTGGAGGAACTGATGTTATGAAAAGAATAGTAGAAGAGCAAATTCATTTGTATACTCAACTTTAGGTTAATAATAGGAAGCCTTGTTATTGAGGAGGACCGGAGACTATTTAAATTATTAACCCTAAACTTTGCATAAGCAGGTAAAATAAATTGTAAAAGCATTATTTTCCGATTAGCTGACAAAAGGGAAAATCAGAAGTGGGGAAATTTAAGAGACAATTGAGTGAAATGGGTTTTTTGTTACACAGTTGGAGTACATTTTATGGTTACTGTAGTTGTCAGGAAGGGTTAGCAGTTCTAGTTACTCTTTGGTATCTACTGTTAATTCCTATTCTCGAAGGATCTATACTTTCATTCATTTGGTAGTAATTGTGATACAATTAGTATGATGGATAATTTTTTTAAACCAAATATTAGAATTTTTAGGGATTCAGCTTGATTTATTGTTCAGTAATATCGGTACCCACCCAACCTTTTCATGGAACCAAAAACAAAGGAGAGTGACGCATATGCCAAGTGATTGATTTTTTTTCTCTTCTAAAGAACAAATGGGACAGAAACATACCATTGGTTCCAGTTACAGATGAATGTTTAGCAAATGTAATATTCATTGGCAGTAGTGGGCATTTTGGGGGCTTATTTTTAAGAGTATTTTCCCTTAACTTTCCAGTGAGTTTTTTTTAAACATTATTGTGCTGCAATGTGCTTTTACAAAAAGTACCTTTTAAAAAAGATAATTTTTTTTTATTTGAAAAAAAAACCACTTGTACATTTTGACTCAGGAATACTTTCCTACACACACACACACACACACACACACACACACACACTTTACTGCAAAATTTCCCCTCCCCCAACAAAACAGTAGTTCATTGTTAATGCAAAGGTTTGTATCCTATAATTTTGGCAGTATCATTCTTATACTTTCAGTGTGGTGTTTCTGGCATAACACATTTTATGGATCTTGCACTCAGGATACCCATCCCAAGAAGTAACATAGCAAATTCCTTAAATATTATTTCATGAAATAATATTTAATTATATATTATTTTAATTAATTATAAATTTATAATTAATTATTTATATTATTTGATAATAATAGAGGTGGAGGAGGGAAAGAAAGGTGGTCATTTTTGTCTTTTAGACAAAAGTATTTTTGCTTTTTATCCATTAGTTGGTAACTTCTCAGTTAATTAGAGCTACTACCTCTAAATTCTTTTGTGGGAAATTTTTTGGCTCTTAGAAGATGCAAACTCAAGAATGCAGTGCTCTATTGAAAGAAACTTTCCACTGAGGATCAAGCTGTAACCCCGAACAGTACTTTGCATTTAAAGAGCATCCTTTTAATGAGAAGGTCAAAGCAGATGAGAGAAGTCCCTTCCATATAACATCCTAACCAAGACAGAAGGACTGGGAACCTAATTCTGGGTACATACTAGAAAAAATAATGGTTGAGTTAGTCCTCCAACTGTATTAAAGGCTTCTCAGCAATTCACATCGGTTTAACCCTTTAGGGTAATTTCTAGGAACATTCTAACCCCTATATCTCCTTTGTACAGATATAGTATAGGATCTGGGCATTGTTGACAGTGACTAACGAATATATTCATTTGGCTTACAGATCACAGAGCCTAGCAAAAGATTCAAGTCATCTAGAAATAAGTTACTGGTTTAGTGGAGCCCTGGCCCTTATAATATTGATAGCTGCAAAGTTAAACACTGTTTAACTTATTTAAGTAGAAAGCATTCAAGCTTGGCATTTCTCAAATTCTTTTCTTAAGCATAATTCACTCCCCCTTCCCCTTATTATTGTGGTAGAATCAAGAAGGTAGCCTAGTTTCTTAACAATCAGTCCTTTTCTCTGTCCTTTAAAAAATTTCTCCCTCACTTCTGAGCCTGTTGGTTTCATTGTTAGCACATTTAATATGATGTTTGCAGCCAGCCTAATCATAGACTCCATGGGACTATAATTGCCCTCTGGATCACCCCCACATTATAGTAGGAGAGCTGCTGGTTTCCAAGAAAAATATCCTGTCTTCTGTATAAGTTTTCAATCTGCCTTGGTTTTCAGCCACTGAATGAAGCTTATAGCCCAAGTCATACAAATGTTTAGGGAAGTAGAAGCCCAATCTATAAACTATTATGAAAACTGGATTTCCTTTTTTTTTTTTTTGGTTAAGCTTTGTCATTTGGAAACAATGCTGTTCACATCCATTCAAACTAAATGAAATATCCTGCTAGGTAGAACAAATGCCTGAGGGAAGAGCAAAGGACATGTTTGCTTATTGCCTACGACATGAAATAAAATGAGGGAAGGTCTCAGAAGTTTAGCTTCTAAACTAGCTTTTCTTTCAAGTTTAAAAGCTGACTACTATACAAAAATCTAAGGGCCTAAGTCCTCTCAGACAACTGGAAAATTATGAACTTTGCATGTTTGTCCATGGCAGGAGCAATGCACTTTCATGAAGAGTTTCCCAAGAGTAGTAAGGAGGGTAACAATGCCTGATTCTCTGTACTGATTCATGTTTCTTGTTGAAAATGGAAAGCAGCTGAGTAACTATGTGGCTGACAATATAATCAATTAGGTCATTGATTCTGAAAGGTTCTCCTGAAATGACTTTTACCCAGTCTTATGTTTATCCTCAGTACTGCTTCTCTGACTGACCCCTAAATATTTAAAAGAAAGTTAATCCCATGGGAGAAAGCTCTAAAAAGGTACCAGAAAGGAATGTCAAAATCAAAGGAAAGTACACTATGTTTTTAGTGTCAGTAAGCCGTGATGCTTAGCTTAAACCTAAACTCCACCAAATGGAAGATTTGGTCTGCATTTGTTTCTTTAGAGTTCCAAATGATCTAATTTTTTTTTTCTCAGCCCAGTTCTAATATGGTACTGGATTCTTCTGTTGTGAGCATTTCACCTTCATAAAAACTAATAGCATGAGCTATTGCCAGTGAGAAAATGCCGCTCTCTTTCCCTCCTCCCCTCCCAAAATGGGCTGTATGGCAGGGAGGATTGTGAATAAGATCACTTGGAAATAAAATCCAATATACCTTGTTTTAGTAGAAATTGTTGTAGCTAAGCATTTTTCATACTCTTTACTTGAATGCACACACATATTTGCCCTTTCACTGGTGTTTTGTAATACTTGTGGGTATCACCTTGGAAGGTAGAACTGGCCTGCTGGTACTCAATCCTTTATGCTCTCTTCTCCCTGAAGGATGGGATAGAGCTGAATCTTTCCCAGGCATTTTTTTTTTTTTTTTGGTCTCCTCCCTGCTGGGTGGTTTAAGGGTGTGATCTTTTCACCCTGGCCTCTCTCCTCTTTAACCCCTTTATCTATGGAGATTTAATCATCAATGCCCTTTTACAACAATTAGCTTTCTTTTTCAGTCTGGGGCAATGTATAATGGCCTATAGGACCTTTCTCTCTCTCTTTTTTTTTTTTTTTGGAGTTTATATTGGATGAAAAGTTATTAATACAACCATACTTGTTTGGAGTACTATGGAGAATTCTTAACATTTAGATTTTTGACTCTCACCCTAAATGAATTTTTTTGTATGTGCCTCTAACTCTTGGCCTCATTATGTTTGAGGGAAAACTTCGAATTTAGGAAATATTGAAGTAAAAGAAACAGGAAAAGTATATTATAATGTCTAAGGCAGGAATGAGGAAAAGGGTACATTGCCACAGTTCAGCCACAGATCATGCTTTCCTTATAGTCTCTTTAGGTATCACCTTTAAGTTGTTTTTATCACCAGTTATACCTGGACCACCTATTATTTCTGGTGTAGCTTGTTAATTGCCAGATGGCCTGGGGATGCTTTCTTCCCTCTGCCAGGTACTTTTGCTCAGTTCTTACAGGTTCCCACTCTCCTTCTTTAGTTTGTCTCTCTCAGACTGTATGTGACTCTCCAAGAATTCCTTTGTCACTCAAATCTATCTTCTGGCCCAAAGATTGTGATAGTCCCAGTTTACTTGAATGGTTGAAATGGAATGCTTGTCCCTTTGAACTACAAATCACAGAATATTACAAACCTCAAATTTATGACATTCTTCCCCAGGTTTTGGAACTTTGTAGTCCCCTGCAAAATCAGCTTCATTAGATAGGACATGTGGATCTGCAGTATAGCATCAAATTACTTCAGCATTTAACAGAACAAGGATGGTTGGTTAACCTGGATCCTTTGTAAATTACTGTGCCACTCACAGAAAATGTACATGAATATATTCAATAGACCTAAGTGCAACGAAGAACATCACTTGACACACTACTTGGATGACATACAAGTCTAAATTTCATGCAAGGTATATTTAGTTAGGAATCAGCTTATAAGAGGTATACAGCTAAAGAAAATGTTAATATGAAACTGAGAAAAAGAAAAATGTTCTTAAGACTTTGACATCACATTTCACGTAATGTGTCAGGTTAAACTTATCTAATAATCTTGGGTGTACTTTCAAATAAATAGCATTAAAATATACTGGGACTTGAGGTTTAGCATGATCTGTAAAATGATATTTTCCGTTTGTTTCCCATGTGAAGCTGTCTTTTCTGAAAGGAATTACAAGACTGGATCAACATGTTCTTATGAAAAAGAACCTCCTTGTATTAAAAAAACCCAAAGTTTATAATTCTAGAGCTTTTCAGTATTTGAGACCCTCTCACAATAGAAGTAATTCCTGCTTATCACTCTTTTGAGAAGTTTTTTAACCTTTGTTCTAATTTTGAAAATTTTCCTGTGAATTCTGTGTAGGCTTTTCTCTAGCAAGCATTGCTTCTCTTTAAAGATTGAAGCACTTGCTTTGAGAAAACTACCACTGGCTAAGAAATGTAGGTGATTGTAGTCCTAGAAGGTGAAAAAACTTTTTTAAAACTTAATTTTTAAAAAATTTACTATTTACTAATATTATAACTGCTTATTTACAATTTGCCTGAAATGGTGGTCCTACCAGCAAGCCACTTATGCAAATATTTCACCCATAGAATGCCTTACCTTATCTAGCAATGTTCAAAATGAGAAGATTTTTCTTTTACTGTATAGTGTGTCTTGCAAAACTACCTTAATGATCCTCATGGGTCCAAAACAGTTTAACTTAGCAATTGAATAGATGGTAAACTAACATGTCCCCCCTCCCCTTTTTCATGGTTTAGTTTTGTACAATAACAGAGCCTTTACCTATACATGACTTAGAAAAATTCAGAGTACTCTCACACGTAGAAAGACTATATTTACTTTTGTGTACTCATTAAAGGACAAATGTAGGATGATAGAGAAGAGGCATAAAGGTTGCTAAAACAGTAGAACATCAGGCTATTGATGTGAGTGTGTTTTGTGATCAGCTTTGAGTATTGCCTTTTGAATAGAGAAACCAACAGTATTTGTGTATTTAGGAGCAGAATCAGAAAACACCCCATGATGAATCAGTCATGCAATAATCCATGCTTATTTGTTGTATAACAGGTTTAAGGATTTAATGGTGTAGATCAAACCCAGCTCTTTAATTCTGAGCAGAACAGTTAGAGTGTGGGTCTTCAATGGGAAATATGCTGATCAAGCATTGCTAGCCTGAGAAACATGGAACTATTTATACTAGCCTAAAATTATCATCCATGCTGTGTTGTTATTTGGGCAGCTTTAGTTTGGATAGGTTTTAAGTAGAAGCTACAGTTGCTAGGAAGATTTGATGGTGGGCTAATCCCTGTAAAAAGAATACATTTGTTATGTGAGATTTAGTAGCAGAAATCTTATACTTTAATTCTAAAGTTGTGCATGACCACTGGTTTTTTTCTGTGTGTTTTTTTTTTAAAGGATTAAAAAAGGGGAACAAATTCTGACATGTAGTTGTGCTAGATTCCAGACATGCTTCATTCTTCTTGTCTAGTGTTCTTAATCAGAATTCCAGATTCTGCTGTCTAACAAGGTCAATGAATAGGTAAGACTGCCTGCAACCTCAGGGTTCAGAAAGGCAGGGGAAGGTTTTGCTTGAGCAGCTTAAGCTGCCAAAGAAATCTGGTTGGTAGTGGGGGCTAAAGTGAGTGTCTATTGTTTCACTTTAGCAAGGTTCTGTAGAGGAATAAGAGGGCAGCAATGCTGTCTTTATCTGAAGTGACAAAGCTTACTTTTCAAGGAAATAGTGAGTTTAATGACATTTGACCATTGCTGCCTAGCATCATGGTACCTGTCTGCCTTTTTGTTGTTGTTGTTGAATAAGAGAGTAACTGGCAATGAAATGAAGTGTGCTTTCTTTTCTTTTCTTTTTGGATGTGAGCTTGGGGAACAGAGATTTCTTGGTCAATGGTCTCCATTTCCATTAATTTAAAGGACTGATTCAATAGCAATTTGGTAAAACACAGTTAAAACAGTAATGCTTTCCTCAGTACTCATTTATTAATTCACCGAACAGAAGAACTTTTCTTCAATTTGGACTAGTTGGCATAGAAACTTTTCATTACATGTATGTAGTTATGCACATTTTAGTATCAGTGACATGTTCTCACTTGCAAACCTATTTCCTTATGTAAATTTTACAGTGGTCTATGTTTAGATAACTTGACCTTTTGGCCTTTCATCAAATTTGAATTTATATTGTTTGCTTTGATAAATGGTACCATTTAGACAATTTTCCTTAATCAGGGTGGTGTTGAAGTTTGGAGCTTAATAGTACCTAGTGCTCAAAATCTGAATGGGTCTCAGTTTCCTTTTTCTTTTCTTGTTGTGCAGCAGGAATGGCATGGGATTATCAGAAGTGTTCCAAGTAGACATTTAATTCCATGGTCTTTATTGTAAACAGTCTTTTTTCTATACCACCTGTTCTGGGTACAGTCTTTCAGGATCTTTATCTGTCTCCTAGCAATGCATTGCACATCTGGTCACAACATTTGCACTGAACAAATCAAAGATGAGAAAAAAAAAAACAACCAAGGGAAATGGGGTAAAATAGAATTTAAAAAGGGAGGAAGGGTGAGCATTACTACAATTTAATGTCTACACTTTAAATTTTATATGTATTTATATATATGTAGGTAGGTATAGATATGTATTTATATGTTTCTCTCCATCTCTCTTTCTATATCTATCTATCTATCTCCAAATTGTTCCTAGTTTAATTCCAAATATGCACTAGCTGTGGCCAAAGAAGAATCACTAAATATGACTGCCAAATAAGTGTCAGTTATAAGGTTCTTGAAAACATTTGTAAACAACTGGTTTGACTCCTGTTTGTCTCTCTGTTTGACATAGTACTGTGATGTTCTGCATTAATAGTGTAACATATTATTCCCAAATAAGCCAGACTGGGCTGACAGCTGAAAGGTTCGATTTCAAGTTCGATATCACCTCCCTAGGGATTACTCAGTCTAAGAGCTTTGAAATTCAAAATTTGCCTGTTTAAATTTCAGATTTATTTTTACATGAAACACTTGCTTTGTAAGATCCTTTTTTATTTAGAAAAAATTTCCCTCCATTTTCCTTTTGGAAGATGATATGATAATCTAATGCTTATGTTTCTCTTAAATGGATGGTAGGTGACATTTACTAATCAGTGGAATAATAGAATAATGGTGTTGCAGGGAATTGGAATTTGTGTATATGTATGTTGGGTGGGGGGTTCAATTTAAGAAAAGAGATGCTCTGACCTCTTGAAAGACTACAACTTTTATTGATGTATCAAATCACAGTCATTAGGTTTCTCTCTCTATCCACACCCTCTCCCAGTCAAACACAATGCAGGATAAAGCCCATGGAGGTATTACATAATGTACTTGTCAAGAACTGTTCTTTGTAAACATTCACTGACATATCACTCTCTCTCCTTTACCTACTGAGACATCTAGCATCTTTCAGAGGCACTGTATATATATGATATGTATGTATATATACACATATGTTAGTGATAAACTAGGTAATGTTACAGTATATATTGACAGAAATAAACTTATACAAACTCACATTGTACACACTGTGTGCAGTATATACTGTACAACAATTTTTGGAGGATGTATTCATTTAGAATTTTGGTCTTCATTAAATATTGATTAAAATTTTAGATATGTCAAGCAAAAAATCTTAAATGACAGCTCACATGATATGCCTTAGAGCAACCTTACCAAAATACATTAAACCCCAGGATATTTTTACAGAAGCATTGTGTGTACGTATATGTATTTAAATAATATTCAAGAAAACTGATTATTGACTTATATACTTTTCCCCAGTGTGCTCTTCCTTAAAAAAGGGCTCTTTGGTTGACTTTCTGTGCTAAACAGTATTACCTATGAAGGTAATGTTTAACAGAATGCTTTCTGGTTGCTGCACATAATTGTCTCTCTTTGTATTCTAGGGCACAGTTCTTTTATTTGATGGTGGGAATTTTTAGGCTCTTTCACAAAATGGAACTTAGAAAGGAGATAATAATGTTAAAATGAGAATTGACTGCAATCCATTTTTTTATGGTGACAGGAGAAATGTTGATTTGGGGTAAAGGAATGGAGAAAAAGGAATGTGGCCCAAAGCTTGTTTGTTATTATTTTGTGCATATAGAAAAAAATAGAGTATACTGTTATGAACAGATTTGAAATAAAGGACCAGAGATTCAGAGCTGTAACAACTAATCAGTCTTGCCTGCTAGCACATTGAAATTTTTAAAATGGTGTGCTCAGGAACAGGCGATTACATAATAGGAGGATGTCCTAAGTTTTTACCTTTCACCATTTCAGGTTTACTGATTCTTTTTCTGCAAACTAATCTCTGAAATAATAAGGAGAATATATTCTGGGGTTTGTTTTATTTTTGGAATGGATTCTTGAATTTGTTAATACTCCAACTTTATAAGGATTTATACAGATTTAGAAGGCAGATTAGAATTTTATTTTCATGTAGTTTCATGATAATATTTCTAAATTTCCCTTAAAATGGACATCTGAGTTGATTTTTTCTCCCTTTCTTTACCTTGAAGGTTATTTCAGTGATTTTCCAATTTTGTTCACTGCTTTTGAAAAAGTTGTATGACCTGTACTAATATTTTTGTACATCTTATGAAAATAACGTAACTCTTACTAATTTTTTTATTGTTGACGTGCATATTAAGACATTTGTAAACTATCTTTGTAAAAAGTGAATCAGCCTCTTGATGCCTGTATGACTTTATTTAAGCTGCCAAGTTTGGACCCGATGCAATTTAAAATGGCTAAGTTCTAAGCCTCTGGAAATGGGGTACTTAATGGAAATAGTGACAAGATCATTAACTATAGTAGCCCTGCTGGGTGTTTGCTGCAGGAATACTAGCCGTGTACATCCAAATGTGTTATGTGAACTGGTCATAGCAGCGAGGTTGATTTCAATAAGAAGTTTAGCTGGTATAAAGTGTTGGAAGAACTAGATGTTCTTGTCTTAGTTTCATGAAGGCTAATTATTTAGAGAAGAATGGTTTGGTGAAAGGATTATTTGATCTAGATTATGGGAAGTATAATAAATTGATGTGCATGAATTTAGGAATGAATGCAAAGGAGAAATAAGTTTCTTCTGATTTTGAAAGGATTTTTTTCTACTCAAATGGGAATCTCTTTGTCATATTAGTATATTGGTCATGTTAGGATACATGCACATACAAACTCTGTCCTAGGATAAAAATTTTTGGCTTCCTAATGCATTTTTAAATTGAAATTAAAAAAAAAAAACACAAAGCAAAACAAAACACATCTCTCCATCTGCACCAGTTGATTTCTTGGCCTTTCTAGATCTAATCAATAATCACATTGTGTATTCATCTGAATTGGTCTCCCCCCCCCCCCCCCCCCCCGCCCCATTCTCCTTTGAGGTCAGCTTTTACTGTTGGTCTTTATCAGAAAAAAGTATATAGAAAGCCTTATGCACTAATAATTTTGGCTTCCCTATTTCCTTTAGGATAACTTTTTTTTGAATTGCTGATGACTTTATTAAAATAGCAACAGTTATAATAGAGGGTGGTCATGTTCTTTAAGTGAAAATGATTTTTAAAATTTCCTTGGTGTAATTTTTTTCATGAAACATTATAGTTTCACATAAGTTACAGATAACTTAGCTGAATTCAAATTTGTAGTGTTGGGTAACATATTCCACTTAAGAAATTGATCATAGGATAACGAGTTCTGTTCTACTTGTATATTTTATCTGGCTCTGATGATACACATTTTATCCTCATCACCAGGACTTCTCCACCATTCATCTTACAGCTCTTTGGACAGTTCTTAATAATTAAACTTGATTAAAATGATGAATAATTTGTATTTTGCAAAATAATTGAGATGGCAAAATTAACTACTTGTGTGACTGTTGAAAGATGCTTAAACTGACCATTTCTGAATAAACTTTTAAAATAATAGGAAGTAAGCAGTTTTGATGATTTTTTGCCTAGATGGTCACCACACAAGTGCAGTACTGTAACAACCTTCTTATGGGCAACCAGTCAGTCACATTTGGGCAGTGTCATCTTGCTTAGTAAAAGCCTTCATTTTATTTTGCATTGCCAAATATTTTAAAGAAAGCATTTTTATAGAAAAGAACATGATAATTGTGTTATGTTTTGTCCTTATTCATTGCATTTTATTTTTTGAATGAGACCAGGCTCACCTTTAAAACAGAAATTTCATTTTAGTAGTGTAATTAATATATTTGTTTTTGGGAACTGGTTTGAAATAGGTTTTTGGTAATTCTGTAAGCTTAATTTGATAATTCTCTAAGCTTAACATACTATAAGCAAATCATGGTTGATGGCAATATTTGGTAACTTTTTTGATGGTAGTGTGCAGTGAAGCTTTTTGTGAGTGCTGCTGACTCTGGTTCCCTTTTTTTTTCTTTCATTTCTTCATATTAGAGTGGAAATTTAGTTTGTTCATAATGTATTATTGATTGGTCTGAAAACAGCAGGAGCCCCAAGGCCTTGTCATCAATGGTACTTACTCTCCCAATAGTGAATGCATCACTTCATGTAGCTCTTTGGGATCCAAGTCTGTCGGATATAAGCCTGCAATTGTTAATCTTGTACAGAACGGTTTTTAGGGAGAGGAACTCTTCATTGTTGTTATGGAATTTTTTCCCATTTGTTAAAGAATAGTCCCTTTGTCATAGCAGTAAGATAAGCTTGTTCAGGATGTTAATGATGTATTTTCATTCATTGCTCATAATACTACAGTGTAACAACTAAAGTACATTTTATTGTCTCCAAGAGGACAAACATGCCCAGTAGACTGAAACACAAAATTGGGCTCTCACCCACTCAGTACATGTGTTTCTCAACATACCCTATAGCAGCAGGGCATAAGAATAATCTTTTCGTAGAACTATCTCTTTAGAAACCCCTAAGAACCAGTGGGAGGGACATCGGCATTGTTGACTGCTTTTGAAGCATGTTATCTCTTTGCTACGTGTCCCTGTCAAACATTTAAAGTATTTTGTTTTTATTTTTAAGTTTTTTTTTTTAATACAGTGCATTTTGCTTCCTCTCTATATTCCTATCAAATCCGCTATGTCCTGCCATATACACAAGCAATCAATCAGTCGACCAATCAATCCAGAATTTGAGGCTGGTGTACAGCTTTTCTTGGCCCTCTGAACTCTTGTGAGTTACTATCTATCTGAATGCACGCTGCAGAGAGAAGTGGAGACACTTGCTGACATGGTAGTAATCTATTAATGCAAAGTAAGTTTTTAGCAGAATGTTAGTTATATCATTAATGAAAACAAGAGTTGAAAGAGAACAGTTATTGTAATAGAAACGAAAATACAAACACGAAAACTTCCATGGAAAAAGATTGTTACTGCTAACTTCAGACTTTGAAAGGTCTAAAAACACTGAAGTAAGTTTAGTGCTAGAAATGCTCTGTTTATTTTTCTAGCAGCTTCTTTTGTTCCTCTGTCCAGCCTGCTATGGCAGTTTGGGCAGGTTTAAACAAACCTTAGGAGTTGTATAGTGATATATATGTGATAATGACTCTAAATAATTGAGCATGTTTGAAAGTTAGCCTTCCATAAAAACTGGTTCAGTGTCTGAATGGGGTTTTGATTGCATTAATAACTTAGCTAGTTCTGTGAATATAAATAAAGTCATTTAGCTTTCATATAATCCTAATTTACTCAGCAATGTTGGAATTTGTTATAAATTTAGGAATATTCTTCCCATCAAAAGATCTTCCCTCACTTTCTCCTTATGAAAGTACACACTATTTTGCTGATTAGCAAGCTGTTATCTACTGAAAACAAAATAAACAAAAATAAAAGTAGTTTTTAAGGATACAATAGTGAGACTTTTAAAAAAGGATGTCAGAGACAAAATAAATTCAACTTCAATCATGTTTAGTTAATGATAGTTGACATTTGTAAAGGGATAGGGATTGGAAAAGGGAAGTTCTGGATAAGGAAACAAGTTGTCTTGTCCAGCTCCATCTCTTTGTTTCTCTTATTTGACCCCTTCCCTCTACTCACATAGTCAACATCCTGATTCAAGCTCTGATTGATTCTCCCCCAGTATATTCCAATGCCTTCATAATTAGTCTCCCTGGCTTCAATCTTTCTCCTCTCAAATTCATATTTTACAAAGATATCAAATTAATAATCCTAATATATAATTCTGACCATGTTACTACCTTGCTCAAGAAGCTTCAGATGCTTTTTACTGTCTCTGCAATAAAATGCAAATTCTTCCTTTAAGCCCCTTAACAATCTGGTTCCAATCTATTATTTTAGACTGATTTTATATAATTTCCATTGTACATGGAGACGTGCACACTAGATTCCACACAAATTGTCCCTGTCCTCAACATTTCACCTTACTTGGCCATGCTTAACCAGGCTGTCCCCGGTGTCTAGAATACTCAGACCTACTCAATTCCACTTCTTGGGATCCCTCGATCCCTTCAAGGTTCATCTCAAATGCAACTTCTTATATCAGTTCTTTCCTGATTCTTCCCACAATTAGTGTTCTCTTCCCCTTTGCCTGAAATTTCTGTCTAGTTTGCTTATATTTATGTAACTGTGTCAGTGTTTCTTGCCCCCTCAGGTTTCCCCCAGGGGAATGTAAGCTCTCTGAAGGCAGGGACAAGTTTGATTTTGCTTTATATGCCAGTGCCAAGCACAATACTAATTCTATAATAAATGCTTATTAAAATGAATTGATTTGAATTATTCACTAGAAAGTACAGTGTAGGTAACCCCACTATCATTTCCCCCTAATGTACCCATAGATTATCTCCCTTACATGTTAAAGACTTTCTTCAGATTCATTTAATATCATAAGGGAGGGTACTTAGCTATGTGCTGCAACAAGGTTGTATCTTTTTTTTCCCTCTCTTTTATTCTTGTTATAAGACTGGGCTACCTCATTTCCCTATTAGAAACAATCTCAGTAATATTGTTTGTCACTTCTTCTTAGCCACCAAAAATTTATTAAACACTATTTTTTTAAAACTCAGTGCAGTATTAGAGTGAAATAGGAAAGACCATACTGGGATATACATCAACTTCCCATAACATATCTCCAGGGTACCTGAAATGTTCCTGAGTTGCTACACCTTCCACATCTCTTCCAGCTAATTCACACATTCCTGTTTTGAATAGTAAACACTTCTTTGGCTATACGTTGTATTTTCCTTCTTGTAATGAAATGCTTTGAGACTGTTATATTTAATGTTTTTCCCTTTTAATATGAGGGACTAAGGTTATTCTCAAGTTGGGTACTTTGTTGTTGTTTAGTCTCTTCTGTTGTGTCTGACTCTTTGTGACCCCATTTGGGGTTTTCTTGACAAACATACTGGAGTGGTTGGCCATTTCCTTCTTCAACTCATTTTATAGATGAAGAAACTGAAGCAAACAGGGTCAAGTGACTTTCCTAGGGTCACACAGATAGTAAATGTCTGAGACAATATTTGAACTGAGGTCTACCTGACTCCAGGTCCTGTGTTCAATCCCTTGTGCCAGCTAGCTGCTCTGTGTACTTTAAGAAACTACATTAATTCTCTTAGATCACTAGAGTACCCTGAAGTTAATGCTTATCCCAAGGTCCTTACTTAAATCCAGGTAGTTATTTATTAGCTAGGTGGTTCTAACTGAATTATAGCTATCCCCCCAAAAGTAAACGTAAGTACAGGTCTTTTAAAATTCATTTAATTCCTCTTGGGGGGAGGTGTATATTTATTGGTGAATAAGGAAAAAACTCACAAAATCTGCTAAAACTTTACATCCTCATATATCTTTGAATCTGGGAATTTATTGTACTCCATTTTTCATTTCAATTCATGTTTCATTTTCAGTTTGCTGAATATGCCCTTTCTTTTTCTTTTCCCACAATTAGAAAAAATGTGTTTTCCAAAAATAACTCTGAATTGTTCATTAGATCTCAAGGGAAATTAAAAAAAAATTTAAAAAAGCATTTGAAATCTATTTTCATACAGTAATCAGCAAGCCATTTTCATGTCTAAACAATTAAACTACAGTTTAGTCTGGCAAGTTCTCAATTTCAGCTTTGGAAAAAGTTATAATAATAACAAAACTGTGATTTATTATGACAGAATGTGTTCTAATAGGTTTATGCTTTATTTTGTGTGTATAGGTTGACATACTGTCATTGTGTATTCTAAAACATATAAATACTACCTTTTTACCTCCCATTGCCTTGAATTGCTGTAACTATTTTCTTTAACTCTAGTTTGTATGGAAAACTTGTGTTTATGAGTTTTATAAGATTAATGGACCTGTAAGTTCACTACCTTCAAGGAAAGTTATAACTACATGCATTCCTTGTACCTCTTTCATGTCTGATAAGGTAAAGTAGTAGTTTTTCCAAAGTCTTGGAGTTCATTTAAATAGAATTGAGTTTTGTGCTATTTCTTTATTGTTTGTGAGAAGTAAACCATTGCCCCCCCCCAAAATGAAGCCAAATTCTGCCCAACTTTACCCCCATTTTGAGGTAGGATGATGTGGATCACTAGGAAGGCTTATTACCTTTCAGATAAAGGCTTTCAATTGGACTAAGTACAAGGAGAACGTTTTCAAATTTGAGGTTTGGATAACAACACACTTCTTTTTATCTTTATAAAGAAAAAGCCCCAGCCCTGCCTTAAACAATAACTGCTTCCCATTAAACAAGAATGATTGCAAATATATGAAGATCCATCCACTTAGGTCAGAGAGAGGAGATTAATTTTTCAATGCATTTTTGAAAATCCTGTAAGAAACTTTTGGCCATTTTAATGATGGCCATTGGGAAGGTAATCACTTTTTCAATAGGGAGTTTCTTTTATGTTCAGACTGATTTCCTCAGATTATGCTCGTTATCTTTGTCACTGTTATTAATTCTTCCCATTATTTACATATTTTTTATACCAAATATTAATCTTCAAAAACATTTTTCATAAATGGAATGATTTTATAAGTGGTGATGAGGGATAAGGGGCAATCAATGAGCTCTGTCAGAGAGGTGAAAGTAGGCAGTAATCTAAGAGGAAAATATTTAAAAATAGAATAAATATATTTAAGCTTCCCCATGAGGAACTGGATTGGCCTCTGAAATGCAGTCAGGCTAGTGTATGAATATCATTTTTAAATTGGCAGAGTATTCTATAAAATGAAACTTGTGTTTCCTAATTTTGGGACTTCTGAAAGGAAAAATGTCTACTTTTTTAGGGGTTTTTGGAGGGTCTGGAACTCATACCACATGGAAGGAATACAGGTCCCTTCAGAGTAGTATCTCAGAGCTGGGGGCCAAAAGTTGATTTTTAAAAACTCGGTCAAGAATTTAAATGACTTTGTGAATTCTGTTAACAAATAGAAACATTTTATAATGTTATTGGCAGAGAGAGGAACACTAACATTACTGTAGACACCTACTTTGTAGTTATTATGTTTTAGATAATTTTGATCTTAGACCAATCTAAATGAATTTGTGTGAGCCTCAGTTTCCTGTGTTCAATGAGGGAGTTGAACTAGATAATCTCTAAGGTTATTTCCCAATCCCTATATCAACGAGTCTATAAAATCTATGTAATAGAAAATTGTGTTTTAATGTGATTCTGTTTTTTGTAATTAATAATAACTATACCTTGTATTTTAAAGTTTTGAAAGTGCTTTCATATCCTTTATAATATATTTATACGACTCTTCATCATAAAAAAGTAATCTTTCTTTCTATTACCTTACTTAAGCATCAGGACAATAATGTTAGGTAGATAATAAAAGTACTCAAAGATTTAGAGCTGGCAGGACTTTACTACCCTAGAGGTTGTATAGTTTAAGCTAAGCTCCCCAAACCCCCAACCCATTTTTCAGATGAGAAACCTGTAGCCCATGGAGATTTAAGTGGCTTGTCCAAAAGGTTTAGAGTGAACAAATGACTTTCCCAGGGTCATGTGGTTGTGGGTAGAGCTGGGGTTTGGATTATATATCCTTTGACTCTTAAGCCTAGCTCTTTCCATTATGGAATTTACCTGTATTTAAACTCCATAACATTGCTCTGAGACAGGTAAGACATTATCCCCATTTTAATAGATGAGGGAAATAAGGTATATGAAACAGAACACAAGTAAAAAATGCCTTGGTATTTTTACTCTTTTATTATTTAATTTTGAGCAATTTTCATTATGTGGTATCATAGGATACTAGGGGCAGGTAGGTGGCATAGTGGATAGAGTATTAGACTTGGAATCAGGAAGTACTGAGTTAAAATCTGGCCTCATATACTAGCTTTGTGGCCCTGCATAAGAAACTTAATTTTTCCATATACCTCAGTCTCCTTATCTGTTAAATAGGGACAATAATAACACCTATATCTCTCAAGGTTGTTATGAGAATCAGATGAGATAAAATACTTCGCAAACTTTTAAGTTCTATAGAAGTGCTCACTATTATTAGCTATTATCATGATATGAAGGAGAAACAGGGAGAAAGTTCTCTGGCTGTAATGAGTGGAGAGGGATAAGCAAAGGGGTTTAAAATTTTAGTTCTCATGCAGATCTTCACAATGTATGCATCAGACTGGGTCAGAAAGAAGTTATTAATGAATATATCTTTTGGAGTGTCCTTGTTCTTGAATTGTCGTAATTTATGTGATGTGATGTGATGTGTGTGTGTGTGTGTGTGTGTGTGTGTGTGTGTGTTAGCACTGGGGTTAAGAAAAGAAAAAAGAATAGCTAGAGAACCCTCATTTAAGATAATTTATTTTCAACTTTTTGCCTGAAATGTCCATTTTGAATTTAAGGTGAAGATTTATATTGGTTCTCATTTATCACCAACTGGTTCAGTGAATTTTCTTCCTTGGCCTTGCCTTCTTGTCTTATTAATAGGTTACTTTATTGTCTTGGTTATATGGACTAAGACTACATGCTGAATGGAATAAGGCCATGTGTCCAATAGTTCTGTCCTTTCAAATTAGTTCTGAGACGCTAATTTTGGGGGTCAGGAAACTGGTTCCTTATTCCCTTTGTATATTTGATGCCCATGTGGTTCCTCAACCACTTGAGATTATATGATTCTCTTTTAACAATGTGAGATTATCAGATCAGGTCCCTAATTTTGATATTAAAAATGTTTCCTTTTAAAAGTCGTGTATTTAATTCAAGATATGTTTCAGAGATTAAAAAAATTGTTTTTTGGTAGCTCATTTGGTCCTGGAGACAAGAGTCGTAGTTAAAATGATGCTTTTATAGGTAAAATGATAAATAGCAATTAAAACAAATTATCATAAAAATTACTTTTAAAAAAAATAAAATAATTTTTAAAATGCCATATTTAGGAAATGTTCATCTTTATGTTTATGCTAATAATAGTATTCACATGTCACATTTAACAAGCATTACGTGATGTAATAAATAATTCTCTTTGATAATTTTCTTGATTTTTGTATCAGAAACTTCTGATATGTGCCCATATGTCTTTAAAATTTTTTTGGTCTTGTGTTTATAGCAATGAGTTGAATTTGTTTTACATTATATACTAAAGTAAACAGTATCCTGAATGAAGCTCCTTTGTCTTTATTGTGGATTGAGTTTGCTGCTTAGGTTGAATGATGTTTCTATAATAGAAACCTAGGGAATGTTAGCTTGGGGCTTGGAAAGATTGAAAAATAAAATTCTAAACAAAAGTGTTTCCCCTTTATGTCGAGGGTGTATAGCCTGTGTAGTGGGAAAGATTTAGAAGAATTGCATCTTTTGTTATAGGAGAAAGCTCACTAGTCAGGTAGAAGTGGTGGCTGTCATTGTTATTCTACAACATTGACTAAAACATTGTGAGGAAGTAACAGGCAATAAGGGTATCAGCAACTGTAAAAAATTCTTAGTTCTGAGTGGACACTTCTGGGAAACTTCCTGCCCATGCTCCTAAAGGCTGTGGGTTACAAGTTGCCTCCACTGCTATCAACCAATAGTCTTTCTCTTATCTCATTAGTTACAGGGGTGACATATGGTCTCCCCTCCTGATTTTGGTGGCTAAAGAGTGGTGGCAGTGGGGGAAGGGAAGGCAGATGGTAAAAGCTAGTGAATGGCATGAGTGACAGATCTTGTCACAAAATGTATTGAGTACATATGTGTATGTGTGTATATATATGTATGTATGCTATATATAATATGCCTAATTTTTAAAAAAGGTTACTAAATACAATAATGCTACAGTGTTTTTAATAGTTGAATTTATTATAATACTTTAAAACTCAAGTTTACATCTGCATTTCAGTATTGCTTAATAACTGACCATTAGGACATCTTGTTAAGACATGCCGTACATTTTCTGAGACTATTTCTGTTTTAACCAGAATATTAAACTTACTACAGGTTGTTCTCATGTTCTGAACAGGAAGTGCTAAATCAAGTAAAGTAGTGATGCTGAAGGCTTAACGTGAGTTTCAGGCCATCTGCTCCACAGAAAATTTTCCCTCTTAAATAAAGTTATCACTCCATGTAATAATAATAATAGTTGACATTTATATATAGCATTTTAAGGTTTGCAAAGCACTTTACATATATTATGTCATTCGCTCTACTTAAGGATATACATGGATACAGAAATTTCTGTTATTTTTTGTGTCAGTTTAATTCAATTAAATAAGCATTTAATAAGTGAACTGTTTTTATTTTACATTTGTTAATAAAATATGTATTTAACAATATGTTGTTAAAGATGTAGGCTTTATGTTTGCATCTTTAGAAGTTTTGTCCAAAAGTAGAGACAACCATTAGGAGCTGTTCACAGATAATCAGATTATTAGTTCTGACTTGAGAAATGTTGTCTAAACTGCTCAAGTGAAAACAATTTATACTGCTTTCATATTTTTTTAGAAAATATAAAGTTATTAAAATTTCTTATTTACTGATTGTTTTGTTTATTCTGCTTATCACCCATTTAGTTGTAGATTGGTAGTGCCATTTATGCCCATCTTTCAGATGTTTCAGTAGTGATTTTTGAATGAACCACAGTTTTTTGGCACATTGGCACAGAGGTGCTTTGGTCATTTAGAGAAAAAGATACCTATTTTCAAATGGCTGGTTTGTGTATATGATCCATAGTATCTTCACTTAAGGTTGAAAGAGACTTTAGAGATTATTTAGTCTAGCCTGCTCTATTTACAGGTAAGAATTCCAAAGCCCAGAGAGATGAAGTGACTTAGTAAGCAAAAAAATCTAGGGGTTTGACCTAGATCTTCTGACTTCTAAACCAATTTTCTTTGTTATACTATTTGTCCCTCAAGGTTGTACTTTCATTTAGTCATGGAGGCAGGACCAGTGTAAAGACTTTGTCCCATTTACTTTTACTAGAAGATTCCCCAACTCTGCTTAATTTCAGTGCCTTCCTTCTGTTATTTTTCCTATTTATGCTGCATATAAATTGCTTGTATATATTTGTTTGCTTGTTTACTCCTTTATTAGATTATAAGATACTTGAAGACAGGGACTATCTCTTGCTTCTTTTTGTATCCCCTGTGGCACAAAAGTAGATGTTTAATAAGTGCTTATTGATGGATTGACACCATGATGACTCTACTTAGTTAAATCATCTCCTTACTTAAATAATGTTAACATGTACATGTCCCATAAAGGTTTGCAAAATGCTTTTATATACATTGTTTCTTTTGATCTTCATAACAACCATGTGAAATCAATATTACAAGTATTATTATTTCTATTTCAACAAGCCAGAAATCTTAGGCTTAAATGGTTAAGTGACTTGTCAGTGTTCACACTTCTAGTAAGTCAGACTCTGGATTTGAACTCAGGTCTCTCTTGATTTTTTCATCCTTGCTAGGCCTTCTTTGCTAGCCTACCTCGTTACCTTAATCTATAGAATAATTATATCTTATATTTGTAATGCATTCAAAAATTTATTGTGTAATTTTATCATAAAGATTGTTCCCATTCCCCATCTGTCTCTTCTCTCTTAATAATGTAGCTGACATAATGCTCTAAAGTTTACATGCATTATCTCATTTAAGTATTAGAAATCTTTGAGGTAGGCAGTGTAAATATTATATCTATTTTATACATGAGGATTTTGAGGCACATAAAAAGGTTGAATAACTTGCCCAAAGTTACAGGACTAGTAAATATTATTTGTTGTTGTTTGTCAGTTGTTTTCAGTCCTGTCCAACTCTTTATGACCCCATTTGGGCTTTTCTTGGTAAAGATACTGGAGTGGTTTGCCATTTCCTTCTCCAGCTCATTTTACAGATGAGCAAACTGAGGCAAACAGGGTTAAGTGACTTGCCCAGGGTCACACAGCTAGTAAGTGTTTCAGGCTAAATTTGAACTCAGATCTCCTGACTCCAGGCCCAGCACTCTATCTACTGCACCACGTAGCTTCCCCTATTAAATGGTATAGCTGGATTTCAAAACAAAGTCCTCTGACTACAAGTCCAGTGTCTATCTTTTTTCCCTATCTCTCCTTTTTTGTCTTCCTTCCTCCCAGCTTTTCTGCCCATCTTTTTTTTTTTTTTCTTCTCATCATTATTATGACTGGTAACCTAGGTTTTTCTCACATAGGCAATTTTCCTTATTGCCCTAACACTTGTTTAGACTTTGATACATTTTTTTTTTAGTGAGGCAATTGGGGTTAAGTGACTTGCCCAGGGTCACACAGCTAGTAAGTGTTAAGTGTCTGAGGCCGGATTTGAACTCAGGTACTCCTGACTCCAGGGCCGGTGCTCTATCCACTGCGCCACTTAGCTGCCCCTGATACATTTTTAATGATGATTATTGCATGTGATCTCTGTGAATAACAATGTATTTTGTTTAAGGAAAACAAATATTCGAATGGACATTTATTTGATTTTGTTTGCATGAGTGTGCTTTTTTTTTTCCCCAAAGAAGTGGGATAATACTTTTGAATTAGGGGAAATTAGAGGGCTATCTATTGAATATGAAGCATACTTATTTACATTTGAAACTTAGTTTACATTAGTTTTCATATGTTTTTCCTATTTCAGGTGCTTATTGCCCTCCTCTGTATGGTTCACTTAGAACATGCCTGAACATAATCACACTGGGAACATCTTTTGCCTTTGGAGAAGGAAAATATCACTTGAAAAAAAAGAGATAAAACAATTGCTCTTCAAGACTGCATGATCCAAAGCACAACTCTACCTGCCACTGTTGGACAAAAGCTTGCCCTTTTCCCCTTCACAGCTAATGGTGCAGAAGTACAGATGGATCGCAACAGAGAGGCAGAGATGGAATTGAGAAGAGCCTCCAGTCCCAGCAAGGCAAATAAGAACAATGAAGTGGATGGGGACAGGTCCCTGTGCCACAGCTGTTGCATCTGTGGCAAAAGCTTTCCATTTCAGAGCTCCCTTTCACAACACATGAGAAAGCACACTGGGGAGAAGCCATACAAATGTCCTTACTGTGACCACAGAGCTTCCCAAAAAGGCAACTTGAAGATTCACATTCGGAGCCATCGTACAGGGACTCTAAGTCAAGGACATGAATCTGAGATGGGAGAGGCACAGCTTGGAGAGATGGGAGTATCTGAAGGCCTTGATGGATGTACTAGTCCCACCAAGAGCACCTCAGCCTGCAACAAGATACTGAATGGGGCTACCCAGATGGAAAATAGCAAAATCTTGCTGAGGAGCAGCAAGAAAGACACGGGGGCTGATGCCCCTGCTGCTGAAGAGGACAAAGCCTCTACGTTCCACTGCACCTTCTGCAAAAGCAAGTTTGAGAGGAAGAAAGACCTTGAACAGCACATCCACCAGATCCACAAGCCATACAAATGTAGGCTGTGCAACTATATGACCTTGAGAGAGGAGACTCTACTGAACCATATTGAAAAGGACCATATCACAGCTCAGATTCCAAATGGTGAGGCCTATGTGGAGAATAGCAAGAATGAGCTCAGCCCTGGGGAATTTCCTTGTGAAGTTTGTGGTCAGGCATTTAGTCAAACCTGGTTCCTTAAAGCTCACATGAAGAAGCACAGGGGCTCATTTGACCATGGATGCCACATTTGTGGCAGGAGATTTAAAGAGCCTTGGTTTCTCAAAAATCACATGAAATCTCATGGCCCCAAAACTGGGAACAAAAACAAACCAAAAAGTGATTTGGATCCCATAGCTACTATCAATAATGTGATTCAGGAAGAAACTATTGTGACTGGCTTGTCCCTTTATGAAGTTTGCATCAAGTGTGGGAACTTGTTTACAAACCTAGAGAGTTTAAAGGTCCACAATGCCGTGCACCGCAAGGTGGAAGGGAGCCGGACCCAAGACAAAACCCAAGGGTTAGTGCCTGGAAGCCTAGACCCATGTGAAACACAGCAGTTTTTCTTACAGTGCCTGAATTTGAGACCATCTGGAGGGGGAGATAAAGTTACAAGTGGGCAGTCTGGAAAAAGAGTCGCAGAACTGGATCCTGTCAACAGTTACCAGGCTTGGCAGTTGGCAACCAAAGGAAAAGTAGCTGAACCCTCAGAATACTTGAAGTATGGAGGGTGGGATGAAACCTTGGCAGATGCAGATGTCACCTATGACAAGGACAAGAGGGAGTACATCCTTGTGAGCCAGGAGAAGCGCAAGCGGGAGCAAGATTCCCAGACTTCTGGCCATTCTAAGAGGAAGACTTTTTCAGGAGGGCGCTCAGATAAGACTGGAGGTGTACACTTAGGCGACAACTGCTTTGTAGTTCAGGGTGATACGGATTATAGACCATCTTCTCGTCAGAGCCGCCGGACAACCCAGAATAATAATAAGTCAACTGAATGCTTTGAATGTGGGAAGATTTTCCGCACATACCACCAAATGGTGCTCCATTCCAGGGTACATCGGAAAGATCGCCGGACCTGCAGTGAGAGCGGGGCCACAGCACAGAGAGAACGATATGGCTCTACCAGTGAAGGGGACTCGGGTTCTACCAGCCAGCCCAGCAGTCCTGGGTCTGCCTCAGCTCCTGAGGATTCATTGACCTCTGGGATGGGAGAGGAGGGTGCAGATGACAGCTTTGAGGAGGGAGCCCCAGAATCATTACCAGGTAAGGCCCCATCTTTCTTTAATTTTCGGTTAACTCTGCTTACTAGATGCATGCCCTCACAACTGTATTTTGTTCTTGTTGCACATTTCTCTGTTCCTTTTGATTAATTAGCTCTTGCATTTTTGCATAAATTACCCTTAGTGACACTTTTCTGCTAGTGTTTTCTCCTGGGCAACTCTAACTCTTAAGCTCAGGAAGCAGCTTTTTTCACACTTGAAAGATTCATTTCTTTCTTCTTGATATTCTACCCCTCCTCACTACTTCTCTTCCCCAACCCCTCAACACATAATCACTATCTCCCTCTATCCTTTCAAACTTATACAGATGCATTAAATAAAAACTCTAAACTCTTATGCAGCTATAATTAATCTCCTTGGATTAAACTAGTCCTCTGGGTCCAATGCTTGTTAACTGGAACAGATTACTTTCCAAGTAGTAGCTAAATATTTAAAGAAGCATTGTAAACTTCTTTGGTTTAATTTGTCTGCTTTCTTCTCCATCATTTTCCAATTTTATTTAATTATTCTGGAAAAGGGGAAAGTAGCATTTTAGTCATTGAACTGGACTTACCTGCTTTGTCAGCTGAACGGTGTTCTCAACCAACAAAACAAGTAATGAATTTTGCCATTTGTAAAATCTGAAAATACAACAATTATATTCTGAAGTGTATTCATATGACCATGAATATTACATATATGTTATTAATTCTATGTGGAAGTAATGTTTGCATTAGCTATTTGTACAAAGAATAATTTTTGAAAGAACAAGATTTTGTATTATTCATATACCTTTATTCTCAAGGCATATTCTGTAACTAAGGAGCTATAGAAATTATTTGGGAACACTATACCAATTATAGGTACCTATATTCTTTATCAGTAAAGAACAAGAAATAGTAGTGTCTCACAAATTAAAAAAAAGTAGTAATGGCATTTTCTATTTGTATAGTACTTTATAGTTTACAAATTGCATTCACATACATAAGCTGATTTGATACTCAAAAGTATTAAGCTAGGTGGGGCCAAGATTATGATTATGATCCCAATTTTAAAGGTAGGAAAACTGAGGTAAGGCAATCTGTGTGCATATATAGTCACATACATATACATACATACATATGTATGCACATGTAAAATCAGGTGCAACATCGTGATAATCTTATACATATTCTATGTGTATATAATATCTGATAATATCTGATATATAGTCTATTTTCTGTGTCTATTTCTTACTCATGAATTCTGTGCAAAGCAGACTAAGCGTAATGCCTTTTGACATTACGATGTTCATTCAAGGAGGTAAATCATGGCTTCTCACCCAGTTAATTGGCACTTTGAAGCTTGACCTGTTTAATCAAGGAGCTGTCAGCTGCCACTGTGTTCCCCTTCCCATGATTTTTGTTCAGCTTCCACCTGCATCCCATAGTTACTGACTCCTTAAACATTTTTAAAAAACAAATTTTTTATTTTTAAAATGACCTTTTTTCCCTAATTTTCAATGAAAATACCTTTCCCACTACTCTCTCTTCTCCTCTCACCCCACCAGCCAATTTCATTTTAAGACTATCTTAAGCAGACGAGGGATGCTTTGAAAAAGGTTATGACACCTTTCATGCCTTCCAGAATATTGACCTATCCTGCAGAAGGTTGTTATTTCGGGAACATTAAATGACACCCTGTGTCCTTTAAAGAGTTAACATACCACACCTGAATGAACACTTAATCCCTAGACAATATTTTGAGCAGCCTGATTCATGACAGACTGGGTATAATTTCTTAGTATTAAAAGAACTGGTTTGTCTCTTCTATTTGGTTCTTCATCATTACCAGCTATAAATTGTTTGAGAAAAAATGCAAAACTTGGTGCTTTAGGTGGAACAGCAGTTTTACTCATCATGATTATAACAGGCATGACCAATACCCTTAAGGAGGAACACCAGGAAACGTGGTTTCTGGAGGTACAGTGGCAGTACCTCATTCATGCTTTGAAACTGGAGAAAGCAGCAGATTAAGCCAAGCTGAATACATAGGAGGATCTTGGAAAACAAAAGGAGTTGTGTTGATTGGCATGGCTATCTTAAAATTCCACAACTTCCCTATTCAAGGACTGGAATAATTAATGGGAAGAACATAGTTTGCAAGGAATTCTTGCACAGGGCTTAAACTGTCAAATTAGAAATTACTTGTCAGCCCTGGGGATCCTAAATCAAGAAAGCTTGAAGAAGAGAGGTCATTGTAGTCATTGTGGAAATGATCCTGGTCGTGAGTGATCTTGTCTATCTTTAGGTTAAAATCCCAAGGTCCTACTTTAGGGCTACAAATTAGTTGTTGTCGTATCAGTTGAAGTGTACAGGACTTTTTGAGGAAGGAGAAAAATACAAAAGGAAATGAAGCGCAACATTGTGAGAAAACCAGGGTGGTGAAATGTAGCAAATGATCTGGGTCTTGTTAAATACATTAAAATGATTGGGGTCTCTTTTCTGAATTGAGTTCCCATGAAGACAGATTTCCCAGGTGCTTCATTGGGAATTTGGCATGCCTAAGACTATTGAATTATTATTATTATTATTATTAGTGTCAATAAAATGATAAGCTAAAATTTGTATAGTGCTTTAAGGTTTCTAAAGTGTTTTGCATATGTGATCTCATTTGATGAGGTCTGTGTTCATTGGAGTTGTCTAGTACAACAAAGAAGTGCACTCTAGTACCCTTGAATTTTTGTTTTGGCCCAGTGAGAAACTGATTCTGAACTTTGAATGTTTTTTAGGAGTTTTCATTTTTCTCCAAAAACTATAGACTTTCTTGGATTTCTTCCAATAAAGCTGAACCTAATTTTTCAGAGCAGGATTGGATAAAAATGTCAGGCTAATGCTAATCTCTTTTAGCATTGTTTTGTTTTTCATTTTGAGTGTTCAGTTTATCATTTGAGAAAAATGATTATTTGGCTTATTTTATACCATTAAAAAAAGTCAGAGACTTAGTATTAATCTGCCCAGTAGAATTTTAAATACCAGAAATTAGAAAAAGCAAATAGTTTTCACTGTATTTGGGGATTTTTATTGTTAGTGTTAGTGTTTTCTCACATAAGGGTGTTGGTTAGGGTTATTATTTGCCATATGAAGAAGTTACACATTTTAGTGTAAGGCTAAGGCCTTGACAAGGTAGAACAGGTAGCTTACACATTTACTGTAAACTACAGAAGTAAGAGGAAATAGAATATTGTGGATTAGACTATATGTAACTCATGAAATAAACTGATTGTGCTATTAACAAAACTGAGAAGCATTATTGCCTGCTAAAGTTGCCATTTCCTATTTAAAGGGTTGGCTATTTTTGCTTATAAATTGACACTTTTTTTGGGTGGGGGGAACCAGAACTAGACTTAGGACTCTCAACTAGAGCATTGGAAGAGTATCAAATCACAGATTCATAAAGCCGATTTGAAGTAAAGAGTACTTAATTTACTGATTTAACTACTATGAAAAGAGTCAGAGGTCATGTGATTTGGACAAGTCCTTAGAAGAAACTAGTTTGTAGATGAAGCTCCCAATATTTCTAGGTTTGTTTTTCAAACCCTCTTTGTGTCTTTCTTTCCTTCAAAGAACATGTGCTGACTTCCAGGAATGCTCCTAACATCACTTAACACTTTAAACATTAAAATTATCTTTTGTTAATCCTCACATCATTCTTCTCATGAGAGGAATGCCTGATGAGAGTTTTTCTTTTCTTTTCTTTTTTTGGGGGGGCTGGGCAATGAGGGTTAAGTGACTTGCCCAAGGTCACACAGCTAGTAAGTGTCAAGTGTCTGAGGCTGAATTTGAACTCAGGTCCTCCCAACTCCAGGGCCACCTAGCTGCCCAATGAGAGCTTTTCTTGCTAGAGAAATGCAAGCTGACAAACATTTATTGAACACACATAAAGTAATGGAATCCTGAAGAATCACTCTTAAAAAGTTATAGCAGTAATCTTGAGGAAATTATTATTCACTTCTTGTGACAACTGCCCAGAGAGCCATGGTTGTGTTAAAATTTTATCTTCTATCTTTGGATGTTTCTTTGACTTTTAGGTACTAAATTATTTATTTTCTCTTGCATAAAGCTATAGCTTGCAATACCTTAGATTAACTGAAAAAAATGATATATTTGTTATAGACACATGATTCTGCAAATCACCACTAGGTACTTCAGAAAGTTTAAAAAACTAGAATGCATAATTTTTGTTTTCTCAAACCCTGGTGACGAGCATAGAGAACAACACAAGGAAAAGCTCAAAAATACTACCTCAAGGCCATCCTCTGCGAGTTTCCCTATGCCATGTTCCTAAACCCCTCTACACCATTCCTTGTTCTGTTCTCATTTGTGTCTGGGGAAGAGGTAGCCCTTCTTTTTGGCAAGGCCATCCCTCCTTTGGATGTCCTTGAGCCCGTCTCCTCCTTGAGCCTGGAAGCTTCCCTTCTTTGATCATTTCATTCCTGCATCTTCAATCTCTCTCTCTCTCTCTCTGTATTTACTGAGTTCTTCCCAGCCACCTACAAATATACCTAGGTCCTTAAAAACAAGCAAACAAAAAACAACCCAAACCTCAAATCTTATACTTTCCTAACATTTGCTCAAACTTTCTTCCTTTCATAAATTCCAAGAAAAAGTAATCTGCACTCATTTCCTTAATTTCCTTAATGTCATCTAAATTTTTAACTCTTTGGAGTCTAGCTTCTCACCCTACCACTTGATTACAACTGCTCTCTAAACTGTCTTTTTTAAAAAAATTATTTTTAATTTATGGAATAAAACAAGAATTTCCATAACGTAGTGTAATAACAAGGATGATTGCACATGAAATTGCAAATTCATTATGTACAGCTTTCTATGCTTTTAAAATATATAATAAAGGTATCATGTAAATTTCTTTTTTTCTTTTTTTCCCTTCCCTCTCCTGACCTCACTCCCTGACCCCTGCTCTAGATATGGTACCATTAGACAAATAAGTATATATGTAAATGTATTCTATACATATATTTCTCAGTTCTTTCACTAACTTTTTTTTTTTTTTTTGCGGGGCAATGAGGGTTAAGTGATTTGCCCAGGGTCACACAGCTAGTAAGTGTCAAGTGTCTGAGGCTGGATTTGAGCTCAGGTCCTCCTGAATCCAGGGCCAGCACTCTATCCACTGAGCCACCTAGCTGACCCCTCTTTCACTAACTTTTATAAAGGTTGATTCCAACATACCTAATTTTTATTAGTAATTAGTTAAATTCCTTAAAATGGAATTATTGCAAGCCATTTCTTGTTAAGATACTTGTTTCTATGACATCTGATCGATGCTATTTTTTTTTAAACAAATGTCTTCTATCTTTAGGAGACTTAAGGAGAATAATTTTAAGGAGAATGAAACCTCACATATCACCCTATTTTTCATTTGGAGGAATCATAGTATGACCCAATGTTGATATGTATAGCAAAAATGACTTAGAAATTAGAAGCAGCAGTGGTGAACTTAGGGAAGATATATATTTTTTAAAAAGAGAAACTGGTTATTTGCTGAAATTCTTCTCCATGTTCTTACTTTTACTCCATTAGTTGCTCAAAGCAGTTTCATATTCCAAATTAATTTAATGCTTATCTTTTGAATATAAACCTGGCTTAGTTTTGAGAGTATCATTTGTGTTGTAGTGTACATAAATTGTACTAATCTCTTATCTAGTTCCCAGGATACGTTAATGTTCTGCAAAGTAACTCTATTAAGGAAAGAGCCTTAGTTCTCGATCCAATGTTGATTGGGGGCTATGCCTATTTACCATTTATACTTGAACTCTCCTAGATGAGGAACTTAGGTGTTTTCCTTTTACATATTCCTTAGAGTTTACTTCACTTTAGAGAAGAGGTAGCCATGCCTAAGTATCTTCTCCCCATTGTGCTGTTAGGCATGTCTTTTAATGACACCAGGCACCTGCACAGAGGAAGCTTAGAGACTTGGGACTTGGGCTTTAATGTTATTAGAATCTTAGACACTGGGTGGATTGCTATTTATTAAACATGTTCAGATATTGGATTGTAAGAATCTTTTATTCTCGTTAAATTACTTCACCAGTGACTCCACAGAAGAGGCTAGAGAAATAATACTATAAAGGGAAATGTTGTGAACACTGAAGAGGAGAGGAAAAAAAAAACTAATTAAGTGAGACAGAAAAGTTTATAGTAGAGGCAAGAAATAATCAAATGGTGATTTAACAGAGGGAAGAAAAACAACCCCATCTCAGAAAAATTTAGTCCTAAACATTGATACTTTATGGGCTAGAGCTACCAAAAGTAGTAACATTAAAAAGAGTATGCATGAGAGTGTATTGGTATATAAATTATTACATTTCTAAAGGATTGAGGGAAAAATGAAAATGGCATTTCAATTCAATGCAACAAACATTTATTAAGTTTCTGTTATATGCTAGGCATTCTGGTAGGCATGGGATCTGCAGAGAGACAAAAATAAAAGTTGGTACCTTCATGGTACTCATAGTCTACTAAAGCTACCCTCTTGCCCTTTAAGGTTAGCCATGTCTCATTGGATGCCCATAGTAGCCCTGTGAGATAGGCAAGATAGGTGTTATTGACCCTATTTTTAAAGGTGAGGAAACAGACACAGGTTGAAATATTTAATTAAAAAATTTTGGTATGATAGGGTGATTTGCCATATGACTTTGGGCAAATTAATGGCATAATTTTTTTGTTCCTTAGTCTTTTCGTGAGGAAATGAGTTAAACACACTATGTGAAGACCCTGCTAGTAGAGGGGTTGCAGTTGGAATGTAAAAAAATCTTTGAATGTCAGGTTGAAGAACTTGGACTGTATTTGGCAGGCAGTATGGACAGTTTGGGGTAGGGGAGTGATATTAATTGCATTATGAAGATGAGATTATTAGGCTAGAGAATCTGGGGAGTATCTTAAAGCTTATCTAATTCATCATTTCATTTTACAGATTTTGAAATTGAGGCTATATGCTGATAGCAGTGTGTATGACGAATTGATTGAAAAGGAATGGGATTAGAGGTAGGGAGACCAGACCGTTTCACTCTATATGCCATAATAATAATAATAAATAATATAATATATTATAATAAATAATATTATATAATACATATAATAAATGATATAATAATAAGAAATGCCTTTAATAATAATTAACAAAATAATAGTAGCTAACATTTATATAGAACATACTATGTGCTAGGAACTGTGCTAAGCACTTTATAAATATTAGCTCTTTTGATCCTGAGAGATAGGGGCTATTATTACCCCCATTTTACAGATGAGGCAACTGAGAGAAACAGAAGTTAAATGACATGCAGGGTCACACGGGTTGTATCTGAGGCAGGCATTTGAACTCAGATCTTCCTGACTAAAATCCCAACACTTTATCGATTTTGCCACCTTGCTGCCTATACTCTGTGTTTACCTATCTACTGTTGAGAAAACATGAATAAACATTAAATAGTTATTTGAGAAATTCTAGCAAAATCTTGATTTACCAAAGCAAAATAAATAATTTATATGGTCCTATTTTTTCTGATTTCATACTTTCTTTGAGATTTACTTATGCAAGGGGTCCAAACAAATAAAATTCAAATAACAGTCTAGCCAGAACTGGATATCTGGTCTCTTGACAGCCAGGTTCATGTTCTTACATCCTGCTGTCTCTCTTCTTATAGAAGTCAGGAAGATCACAGCTATTGCAGAGTAGAAGTAACATGAGGTAAGGTTAAAGGTGCCAAATTGATGTTGGATTCTTCAGATTATTTTCTGATCAGATAATCTTCTCCTTGTTTCTTTGACTCATTGCTCCCTGCTCTAGTCTATTGATGCTGGTAGTTAATTTTTTTATCTTCCTTTTTAAGTGGACACTTTATCTCCCTTTTCACCAAGAAAGGATGTAAGCTTGGAGCAAACTGGAATAATGGAAAGATCACTTGTCCTAGAGGTGAGAAAGGCAGTGCTCAAGTCCTGCATTCTAGCTCTTTAAGATGCTTAGCTACTCTGAGCTTCAGCTCTCTTTTGTAAAATGAGGCTACCAGAACATGCGGTATCTTTCTTGATAGCTTATGACGATCCAATAGGATAACAGGCATATGAGGGTGTTTTAAAAGTGTAAACTGTTATTATACTCAGTACTCTCAGGTTGTTTGTGATATACTAGCCAAGCTCACCTTTTTGAAAGTAGCATTTATTAATAGTGACTGAGAAGAACAAGTATAAGGTCTTGAGACACGTGGGGCTTTGCAAAGAGTGACGAGCTTGGTAAGGTGTAGAAAGAGCCTGTAGGGAGCATGATTCTGAATCCTATTCTAAAATCATCCATGCCTGATCAGCTGGAAGAAAGACAAAAAGCAGCTGGGAATAACCAGTGGTTTTGTTGAGTGCAGGTGTTGCTAAGGGACAGGGCTCTAAGTATTGAAGCTTGATGTCAGCTGGGAGTTGGCTGACAGTAGAGGGTGTGGTTAGAAAATGGCTCTGGAACAGCATAATTTAGGCTGCTGACGGAAATAGTTCATTCACAGGGTGGGAGATATGACCATTACATAGTTAACTGCCTTTCAGAGCTCACATAGAGGATATTTTTTGCGTCATTGCTTTGCTCAAGAAAATGGTCATCTGCTTTTTTTTTTTTTTAACATATTTCTTTAACATCTTGGGTGCCATGTAATCAGTTGTGTATGTGTGTGCATGCCCACACACATGTGTGCATGTGAGGGTAGAGATAGTAAATAACAATGCAAAATTGAATTACGGTTCCTATTATAATGAGTTACTATCATGAGAAATGATAGTAACCAGGAGACGAATTTTGTATAGTAGTGTCTGGAAAAAAAACAGCACCCAGTAGTCATATTATTCAGGTAGCTTAACATTTGAACGACCTAATGTTTAATATTTATTTATGTTCATAAGGTGTTTTTTTTTAAAGGATAGAAGTGTTGTAGCAATGCAAAGTGATACTGCAGCTGCCCTGCTGCCCTTTATATTCTGTTTAGATTTAATGTTTCAATGTATATTCATGATCTATCTCAGTGGCTCCCTTCTCCAGAGTTTCTTGGGCAGGTTTCAGCATTTAGAGATCTGATTCCCCAGAGGATGTGATTTTTCACCACTTGTGACTCTGCACATCTCTGTGTTATTGTCATTGTGACTCTTGGTAACATTCACTTGATCTCTGGGGTATTTTGTTTAGGACTAGTGTATGGGAAAGGGCAAAAATAATGTTAAATCTATTTCTACAGTTAGCTTGCACTTCTGATACCAAAGACAATTGGGACGTTACAAAATCCTATAGCCTAAGAAGGTCACTTATAGAAATATTTTCTTGTTTCTTCTGCATGCCAATGAATTCTCATAAATTCTGTGAGTTCTCATAATCTTTACTTCCTATAGAGGTAGGGGACCTTGGGAAATATTATAGGTTCTTATATTAGAGCATGGTGCAATAAATCAATCAATAAATATTTATTAAGTGCCTACTGTGTTTAGCCCTGGGATATAAAAAGAAGCATAAAACAATCTCTGCCCTTAAGGAGTTTATAATATAATGGAGGAGACAACATACAAACAAAACGTATACAAAGTAAACTATATACAGGACAAGTAGGAAATTATTAGCAGAAGGAAGGCACTAGCATTATGAGGGTAAAGGCTTCCTGTAAAAGGTGGAATTGTAGGTGGAACTTAAAGGAAGCCAGTGAAGTCGGTGGGTAGAATTGAAGGGAGAGCCTTCTAGGTATGGTACAGAAAACAGAGGAAATACAGCAATGGGTTTTAAGTGAGATCTTTGGTTTCTCTTCTTATATTGGGAGAGCACCTATAAATCTGAAAAAAAATGTTGAAAGTCACGAGGCAACAAAATATGAAATCATGGTGGGGTTGATAAACTCAGTATAACGAATGCTGGCATTGATTATAAGAATGGGTTGGAATGAGCAAAGTTCTGAATGCCTATAAAAAGTTGGATAATTGGGGGGTGGCTGGCGTTTGTATATTGTAGAACAGGCAACTTAAACACTTAGTCATCATGCTGTGCAGGGTAAGGCCCAGAATTTATAGGCCCAATAGACTTCTACAACTTTCATTATCCATAGTGTAACCTTTCTCAGCCAGATAGTAGCACTCTGTAATATCTGTCCAGTGAGGGTTCTCCAAAATATCCCCTTTATTTAAATACCAGAGCCAAGGCTCTTGATCTTTTGTTTTGTTTTGTTTTTTTGCAGGGCAATGAGGGTTAAGTTACTTGCCCAGGGTCACACAGCTAGTAAGTGTAAAGTGTCTGAGGCTGGATTTGAACTCAGATCCTCCAGTGCTTTATCCACTGTGCCACCTAGTTGCCCTTCTTAATCTTTTTTGTGTCCTGGATACCTTTTTGGTGAAACCTGTCAACCCCTTCTCAGAATAATGCTTTTATATACATAAAAGACGTGGGGTTACAAATATTGCATATATTGAATATGAAATTTTCAATATGTTCAGTTATCAAAATATTAAAAAAGTAAACAAATTCAGGGTCCCCAAACTAAGAACATCTGATCTAGAGTATGAAGGTGTTGAAAACCATTATGGTCCTAGCTCTGGTCACTGGTCTGCTTGGCCGAGTCCATTTGCTGTATGAAATTTATGATCATCAGTAGAATCCCAAGCATAATTAAAAACTTCTTGATTCCCTCTAATCTCATATTCCTCCATCCTATATAAGATTGACTTGGACAGTTGGGTAGATATTTTAAAGAAAGCTGGTGGATACTATTTGATTTGCATCATTCTGGGATGAGTTTTCATGTTGGGAGTAAGTTTGTTGTGGTGAATTATTTAATAGTCTTAAACTTCTGGCTTTCAAGCACTTAAATTTTATTCAGTGAGTGTGCCATTTTATTGTTCAGTCTTCCCTGGAATATGCTCTTAATTTTTCATTTGTTAATTTAAATATTTTCTATTTGGATGATTCCTAGATAATTTGTATTGGGATTAATCTAGGTTTGTAGATTTATGAGCACTTTCTATGCTTATGAGCTGATCCAATGCATCCATATTTGTTTGCATAAAGTATGGTTTATTATTCCCAGTTATTTCTTTAGATTTATCTATTACCATATTTAATGTTAGTAATCTTTATCCTGGATGAATGTCTACAAAGTAACAATTTTATTATTGAGACTTGGACTTTATTTTATACATACTCTCAATACCAATTCAAATTCAGGAAATATTTCTTAAGGCCTTCTGTGTTCAAGGCACCATTATCCATTTAGAAGATTTCCATTCTACTCTGCTACTCTGTTTGCAAAGAAAACCAGTGATTTGAAAGAGGTTTGTCCTAGATTAGGAAGACATTTGGGCTAACTGTTCTGTGCCAGATGCATTCCAGTAAAAACATGTGTGATCTGAATATTATTCTAGTTCTTTCTGCCAAATACAGAATAATTATTTGAGCACTGAAAATGCACTGATATCTTCCAAATGTTCTATGGTTACTGTTTCCTATTGAATATCCAAATTAGTTATTGAAGTATGTTTTAAATAATGATATCAGTGGCAATAGATAGAGATAATTGTATCCAATAACTTGGAGAATAACCAATTTAGTGTCCTTACAAAGTTTGCCTATTTGGGCCTCTTAATTTGCTGGTCTCTTCCTAGGATGGTAAGTATTTTGTGAATTAACTAAATTCTTACTGTGTTGAACATTGCATTAGAGTATAGTTGGGGGTGTAAGGAGTACAAAAGACATAACTCATTTGCCTGAGTACAAAATGATTTTGAATATAAAATGACTTTACTTTTCAAAGAGAAATAGCCCAGAATTTAAAAAAAATATATCTTATTGAACATCAGACATTATTCATTAATATTATTTATGTTACCAGTAAAAAAAAAAAAAGACCTGCCCCCAAATTTCTGTGGTACAGTTGTCTGCAGAACTGTGATTCAAGTTGTCACATTTCTTGAAATTCTGCCAATTGGTTGTATTCATTTGGATAGATAAGCACACTATTTCAAAATGCAAATGCCCCATGGAATAGAAATAGTCATTTGTACCTTAGCAGAAATTATTTTAATCAGATTGCTTTTCTCAACTCTTAGCTGTTATCAGTCTAATAAAGGAAAGATGGGAGATGATATAAAGGTAATTTTTATATCTTGGCATTTCTGGTGAGAACAGGTCTAAGGCACCAATATGAAAGGCCTAGGACAACTAGGGGACATCATGAAATGGCATTTCTCCCAGGGGAGAGGAGTAGAATGGATACTAAGCATGGAAAAGTAGGACGCTAAGGAGTTAGAAGGTGATTAAAGACATAATACCACTCTCTTCAGTTTAACCTAGCAAACATTTATTGAGGACCTATTCTAGGGAGAGCACAGTTACAGGTGCTTGGTGAGATGCAAAGATCATAGATAGATAAGATACACCACCAATTTTGTCTAGAAATGCCTCTACATAATATCCGACCAATTCTTTAAGAAATACCTTAAAAGAAAATTAGATTTGTGCATTCTTTCTCTGTCCTCTCTCCTATGTCCATTCACATAGAGTAGATTTTTAAAAAAAGACGAATTTACATTGATAACTGTTTTTTTGTCACCCACTTTCCTTAGTACCCCTCTTTCCCTTTTCTTCCTAGAGAACCAACCCTTATATAAAAGAAGAAAAAAAAAGAAAAAAATTCAGCAAAGCATAATACATCAAGAAAAGTCTGATATTGTTTGTAGTGTTCCATATGCATAGCCCCCCACCTCTTTGAAGAAGACAATCTTCTAATGTCTCTTTCACTCACACACACACACACACACACACACATATACACACACATTTTTCCTGGTTCTGCTTGTTCATTTTGCACCAATTAGTCTTCCCATACTTTTTTGTATTTGCCATAATCACTATTTCTTTCTTTCTTTCTTTTTCTTTTTCTTTTTTTTCCCCAGGGCAATGAGGGTTAAGTGACTTGCCCAGGGTCACACAGCTAGTTAAGTGTCAAGTGCCTGAGTCTGGATTTGAACTCAGGTCCTCCTGAATCCAAGGCCAGTGCTTTATCCACTGCGCCACTTAGCTGCCCCTGTAGTCACTATTTCTTAAAGTACAATAATCTTCCATTTCATACTATGACTTGTTTAGCTATTGCCTCATTATTGGGCATATATTTTGTTCAAAACTCTTTGCTACTACAGGAAGTGCTGCTTATAGCACTTATTATTATTATATTTTGCTGTCTATATGGGACTTTTCTTTTTTATAATTTACTTCCTTGGGGTATATACCTAGTGGTGGAATCTCTGAGTCCAAGGATAGGGACATTTTAGTAACTTCCCTCAAATAATTCCAAAATGTTTTCTAGAATGGTTAGACCAATTCATAAATCCTCGAACAGTGCATTAATGGAGCCAACTTTCCACAACTCCTTCAATATTGACTCTTTTATCATCTTTATCATTTTGCTAGGTGTGAAGTAAAAGCCCAGAGTTGTTTGGATTTGTAAAGCATAATAAAAATGATATTAATAGTAATCCTAGCAAGAATTTACATAGCACTTCAAAGTTTGCAAAAACTTTCACATGTTATCTTATTTGATCCTGAAAACAACTCTGTGAGGTAGGTGCTAGAATATTATTCCCATTTTACAGATGAGGAAACTGAGGCTAGGAGGAATTAAGTGACTTGCTCAGGGTAATGCATCTATTAAGTGTCTGAGACAGGATTTGAGCTCAGGTCTTCCTGGCTCCAAGTTCTGGGCTCTATCTGCTGTGCTACCCTGCTGCCTTTATTTGTCTTATTACTGACTTGAAGCATTGTTTTCAGGTCGTTAAATATTTTGCAATTTTAACTGTTAATTAATATAATTTGAAGCCTTATGAGGGACTTTATTTTAAAAGCAATTTTTTCTTTTACCAAAAGAATGCTTGCCTTGCATTGGGACAAATGGGAAGGAAACACAGTTCCTGTTCCCATGCCTTTATAATGCAATTAAGGGAAAGACCAACTTTTAAATGTTAAAAAAACCAATGTTGATAAAAGTGCATAAGTGAATTAAAATTAATAAAAATAAAATATTATCAGGTAAGATAACTTATAATGTCTATATGTGACAGACTTTAGACTGCTTCTAAATCAATATGATGATGATAACTGAAATTTAAACAGTACTTTAAGGCCTTCTAAAGGCTTTATAGTTATCATTGTATTTGACTATCACACTCAAAGCAACTCAGTTACTTGGCTGTTGCTGTTATTATCCTCATTTTGTAGATGAAGAAGCCTTTTTTGATCCTCTTTAATGCCAGTGCCTTCCCTCTGAGATTGTCTCCTAGTTATTCTGTATGGATCTTGTTTTTTCTTTGCATCCATTAGATTGTGAGCTCCTTGGGAGAAGAGACTGTTTTCAGTAATACCTAACACAATGCCTAGCACACATCAAATACTTAATACATGCTTGTTGACTTGACTTAGGATGGGGCTGCTGTGGCTCAGGGATGGTAGCTGAGTTGGCCATAGTGACATAGCTAGTAAAGATTAAATGAGTAGAAGGTAATATACTAAATCATAATTTTTTCCTTGTTCATATCATAAATTTATAGAATTCTGCCTTAATATAGCAAATCAGCAAAGGTTTAAAATTTAAACTGGTTTGATTGTAGGTTAAGTAATTGGATTGATCAGCTAAAAAGACTTAGTTTGACACAGAAATTAGGGTCTTGTTTTATGTCTAAGTCTCAGTTATGTTTCATTTGCTTTGAAGCTGGCCTTTACTTTTAGTGCCTTTTACATGATTCCCAAATGATTGGTGTTAAGTGATTTGCAGTCAATATTTTGCTATTGGAATAGAAGTAGTGACTGGCTTTATAACTTTTCATTTTTTTAGGACATGTATTAGCCAGTGATAGAAATATATAAAAAGGAAGAATTATTATGGGGAAACTTATAATTGCCCTTTCAAAACTAAGAAATATAGTACTCTTGGAATATAAGGTTGTAAGCCACGTATAAAATGCTAAAGACCATTTTCTATTCTAATAATTCATTGTGTATGCTTGGTCTGTAGTGAAATTTGGAAAAAAACAAAAACATTAAAGCAATTAAATACATTTTGTTAGAAATGCTTTAAAAAGATTCTGACCATCAAGCATAAAGATCATGCATTAAAAAAAAATTACATGGGACTTGAATGAACTATTCATGTCAAATATATATGACATGATTTTTGCTAGGTCCATTATGTGCTGAAAAAATATCTAAAATTTCAGTCACCAAGACAATTGGAGGCAGGAATTGGGGGGGGGGGAAGTATTGAAGAGCAGACCTTAAAAGCACTTATAAGTGAATTATAGAGACTGATTTAAAAGTCAGGGTAATAAAGAAGCATGACATTTACAAGTGTGCAGGCCTGCCTCCAACATTGTGTAGATATTAAGTTCCTTGGTATTTGAGGGATAAACACTATGCTTTACAGCCTTTATTCTCTATCCTGGGTCAGAATTTTTTAGTTTATGTTTATGAGTTAAAGCCCCATATTTATGGGTGATCATGAATGCTGATGAATGTAGTAAACATCTTTGGGGATGTTAAATCGAATCATTCTGAAGTATCCTAGAGATCTAACCTTAGCTGTCTTCTTCTCTTTATTTACTTATGTTTCTTTTTGGATGATTAGTTCAGTTGGCTAAATGAATTTCCCCCAAATTTCTTTGGTCCGAGACAGATTTTATAAGACCTATTGAGGGGTAAGAGGAGCAATTATGCTTTTCCACTATCCCCTGGGATCATCATCCAACCATCCACTTTCCTATATCAGTGTCCATATCTTTCACTCTTAATTACATTAGATGATACACAACGAATACACGTGTATATACAGATATGTCTACAAACGTCTAATAAGTCGATTTTCTAAGCAGATCACGTTTACAATTATACAACTCACTGAGAGAACCTATTGTGCATTTTTATTGAAAAAGGCATTTTATTGGGGAGAATGGTTGTTCTGTCGCTTTCAGTCATCTAAATCTTCATAACCCCATTTGGGGTTTTCTTGGTAAAAATACTGGAGTAGCTTGCCATTTCTTCTCCAGCTCATATTACAGATGAGGAAACTGAGGCAAAGAGCGTTAAGGGACTAGCCCAAACTCACACAGCTAGTGTCTGAGGGTCACATTTGAACTCAGGAAGATGAGGCTTCCTGACTCCAGGTTCAGCACTCTATCTACTACACCACTTAGCTACCTCTTAGAAGAATAGAATGGATTTTTTTGTGACTTCTTATGCAAAGGGTTTTCTATCTGTGTTAAAATATAAGATTCAGTCATGAATGGAGCCAGTATAATAGGGTGAGAAGAGTACTAGGCTGGAGTTAAGAAAGATGGGAGCGCATATCCTTCATCAGAAACTTAATAACTTTGTGACCCTGGACTTCAAACTTGTCTTCTTTGAAAATGTAGTTGTTATGGTGTTGTGTAATTTAAAATTCTAAATGTGGGTTCTAATCTGTACCCCCAGTTTTGGGGGGAAACTGGCTAAAATCACTGATAAATGAGTGTAAGTTTTTTAAGGGTTTATTAAAAGATATAAGACAGTAAAGAGAGAGAAAGATTGAGAACAGATTTCTTATAGCATGGAAATTCTAGTTTTCCTAATCCTCCCACTTGATGTCCTGCCACCAAGCTGATATCTCCAACCAAAAGAGGAAGCAGTCCTCGGCCAGCGTCAACTTCCTCCCTCATATTTTCCTCCCAGAAGTGGGAGGATTTCAAGCTGATTGGCTAGTGTCATTCAAATTCATTGGTTCACCGGACCGAAGGTGGTCTTGATGTAAAGTTCAAAGTTTTTAGCTTCTGAGAACAATACCCTCTTAAGGACCAGCCAGATGTGCTTACAATCTAGTTAACTGGAAGTAGGCTAATCAGAAGTCAGTCAGTCTCATTTAATTCATTCAGTTTAGATTAATCTCCAGGTGGGCCTTTGAGTATCTGCTAGATCCCCTTATCTACCATATTCCATTATCTTGACACAGTGTAAAATGTTCTCTTGGTTCTGTTCACTTCACTGCATCACTTCATACAAGTCTCCCCAGTTTTCTCTGAAAATGTTAATTTCTTTATTTCTTATAGCACAATAGTATTTTTTTTTTTTTGGTGGGGCAGTTGGGGTTAAGTGACTTGCCCAGGGTCATACACCTAGTAAGTGTCAAGTGTCTAGCACAATAGTATTCTATTACATTTATATAGCATACTTTGTTCAGCCATTCCTCAGTTGATGCGCACCCCCTTAATTTCCTTTTCTTTGGGGCTGCAAAAGCAGTTGATATAAATATTTTTTTTTGGCATATGAGCCCTTTTTTGTTTGCTTTTCTCTCTTTTGAATATCAGTTTCTTCATCTTTAGAATGGGGGTATAATAGCTGCCATCCACCTCACAGGGCTGTTGAGAGCAGCAGATAAGATCATGTATGTAAATTTCTTGGCAGACCATAAATTGATAAATGTGTCTTTTTAAGGTTTTCTAGGTGCTTTATATATCTTTTCTCATTTGTTACTAGTTTCTGTCCTCCTCTTCCTCTTCCCCTTTTGTCTCCTCTTTCAGTGATCCTCTGAGTATTAATTCACCCAACATGTGCTTACTCAAGGTGTTCACAACTGCCATGGTTTCCTGCAGAGTATAGAATGAAGGACTCTCTATTCATCTTTCTCCAAACTTTTCTATTAGCAAATGAGATTGTAATAATTGGATTAAACCCCAGAGTACGGCAGATTCCTAAGTGAAATCCATAATAATTAGAGATTTATTTACTATTATTCATACTGAAAAAAAAATGAAATTGATAAAAATGCTTATCCCTAGATTTTGATATGCCGTTGGACAGACAACTCATTGATTTTCATCCCTCAGTATATTTTTATATTGGTCACATCCTCCTGATGGGCAATGAAGTGGTCCTAGAGTTTAGGAGTAGAGTTCTATTTAACTAATTCAGGGTAGAGAAATGAGACATGATTATTAGGTGGCATATTTGCCCAACATTTCCCCTAGTTTTGAACTGATTTTAGTGTGTGGACTTTCCCTGTGATTCTCAATGAAAATGAAATATACTAAACAAGTACATCTGAAAATGAAAATCTGTTGCAAATCACTATTCTGGGAATTCTTTATTGTGTTTTCAAACTATGGAAGAATTACTGACATGTACTCCATTAGCTAGCTGTAGCTGCTACAGAGCAGTTCTAAAATCCCTTCCAAGCTGAAGTCCCTCCTATTCTCCCTTCGACCCCCAGCCCATGCCAACAGAATATGCAAACACAGATTTCAAATTTATTTTAAGAGATGGGTCTATAATTGAAATAGAAGACTTTCCTAAACCTGGTGTTACTTTGAGATAAGGCATTCATGAGTCAGCTGAAGGCTCCAACTCCACCCGACTGCATTTCAGAGGTGTGTGTTATCTCATAACAACATATGTCTTACCATGCGTTATTGCTTAAATGGCATTTGAGGCAAGGTGCTGTCAGTGAAAATTAAGTAAGTAGTAGTGAGAAGAATGCAAGAAAGTCTTTGTGCTGTTTTCCCATCCCCAGAGGGACTTCTTGAACTTAAAGTTTAAAAAAGTAACTTTCTCCTTCCTGGGTTATGAAAAAGCTTTGAATTTGCATTTAGAAAAAAAAAAAGACTCTGGGAGGAAAGCATATTTATTGTCATTTGAAACGACTGAATGTAGATTATGTCCTGGGACTCATGAGCTGAAGCATTTGAAAGGTTTTGCTAAATATGGGCATGGTACTCAGTGGTGAAATTGTACAGTCCCCCAAATAGTAAAGTACTCAGAAAAGGAAATGTTTTGGGGTACGCTTTTTTGTGTGTGGAGATAGTGCAAGCAAAAGTGTCTTCACAGAAACACTAGGTGGTAAGAAGATTAAATATTTAGAATTGTAGAACTGAATAGTACTTGGAGAGAACATTCTGTCTTGTTTTAGGCAAAATTAAACTTAGAGCCATGTACTTTTGTCCTTAAAGGCTCATCTCAGGCACCACCTCCTACTAAGGAGAAACTTTTCCTGATCCTTCTACTTAGTAGTGCTCTTTCCTTTCTCAGATCATATTTTGCTTTCTTGTATGTGTAAATGTTGTACCCTTCCCTGGGGGAATGGAAAGTCTACAGTGGGAGGAGAAACTATATTTCATTTTGCCCTTGTATCTGCATTGCTTGCAGATAGGCAGCATGGTATAATGGATTGAGAGAGGAAGGTGGGTGACTTATATGTGACTCTGGTCAAGTCACTTTAGCTCTAGGCAACTGTGAATATGAGCTGCAGAAAAGGTGCTGACCTTCATTGTTAGAGGGAGTTTCTGGTCTATTCTATTGTCTGGCTCCACTACCTACCATAGGCCCTCAATAAATGCTCCCTAAATCAAATTGAATCATTGTCAAAATGAATAAAAAAGGATATTGTTTTATGTAACTTTTATTGTTTGTGCATTCTAATATCCACTAGCTTATCTTCTGGAAGTTCTTTCTAATATCTAACCTCTGGCCTACTAACTATAATGCAAGTCTGGTTTTGCTTGTTGGTCTTTGAGAGAAATGGAAAACTTCTGCTCATCATTTTTCATATGTGTGTACATGAAGACTGTCATTAAGTCATCCTTGGTTACACCCAGCATTCTCTTCTCCTGGCTAAATAGACTCATTTTTTTTTTTTTTTGGTCTTCTTCCAAAGGGGCTGTTTTCTCAATCCTTAAGTTATTTGATTGTTCTCTTCTCAGCCATCTTGCTCAAATATTGGGTGATAGATAGATGTGGATACTCAAAAAATGTCTTATCCATGTAAAGCAGTCAGAATCATAATTTATAATCTAATTATTTTCACTATGATCCTGTTATTTTATTCAAAAACCAATGCTAACTTTCTGAAACCCATTTAGCTTATATAAGAGTCAGTTTTTCTTTGACTTGGGTGTTTTCTTTCTAATTTGAATTTTATTAATTTCAATCTAATTGATAACCATCCCTTATCCAAGTTGTTATGGTAGTTTTGAATT